>NC_141141.1:85107642-85380142 GCF_053477565.2 Lygodium microphyllum | reverse complement strand
AAGAGAAGAGAAGAGAAGAGAAGAGAAGAGAAGTGAAGAGAAGAGAAGAGAAGTGAAGAGAGGTGAAGAGAAGAGCAGAGCAGAGAAGAGAAGAGAAGAGCAGAGAAGAGAAGAGAAGAGCAGAGAAGAGAAGAGAAGAGAAGAGAAGAGAGCAGAGAAGAGAAGAGAAGTGAAGAGAAGAGAAGTGAAGAGAAGAGAAGTGAAGTGAAGAGAAGAGAAGAGAAGAGAAGTGAAGTGAAGTGAAGTGAAGTGAAGTGAAGTGAAGTGAAGTGAAGTGAAGTGAAGTGAAGTGAAGTGAAGTGAAGTGAAGTGAAGTGAAGTGAAGTGAAGTGAAGTGAAGTGAAGTGAAGTGAAGTGAAGTGAAGTGAAGTGAAGTGAAGTGAAGTGAAGTGAAGTGAAGTGAAGTGAAGTGAAGTGAAGTGAAGTGAAGTGAAGTGAAGTGAAGTGAAGTGAAGTGAAGTGAAGTGAAGTGAAGTGAAGTGAAGTGAAGTGAAGTGAAGTGAAGTGAAGTGAAGTGAAGTGAAGTGAAGTGAAGTGAAGTGAAGTGAAGTGAAGTGAAGTGAAGTGAAGTGAAGTGAAGTGAAGTGAAGTGAAGTGAAGTGAAGTGAAGTGAAGTGAAGTGAAGTGAAGTGAAGTGAAGAGAAGAGAAGTGAAGAGAAGTGAAGAGAAGTGAAGAGAAGAGAAGAGAAGAGCAGAGCAGAGAAGAGCAGAGCAGAGAAGAGAAGAGCAGAGCAGAGAAGAGAAGAGAAGAGCAGAGAAGAGAAGAGAAGAGCAGAGAAGAGAAGAGAAGAGCAGAGAAGAGAAGAGAGGAGAAGAGAAGAGAAGTGAAGAGAAGAGAAGTGAAGAGAAGAGAAGTGAAGAGAAGAGAAGAGAAGTGAAGAGAAGTGAAGAGAAGAGAAGAGAAGAGAAGAGAAGTGAAGTGAAGTGAAGTGAAGTGAAGTGAAGTGAAGTGAAGTGAAGTGAAGTGAAGTGAAGTGAAGTGAAGAGAAGAGAAGAGAAGAGAAGAGAAGAGAAGAGAAGAGAAGTGAAGTGAAGTGAAGTGAAGTGAAGTGAAGTGAAGTGAAGTGAAGTGAAGTGAAGTGAAGTGAAGTGAAGTGAAGTGAAGTGAAGTGAAGTGAAGTGAAGTGAAGTGAAGTGAAGTGAAGTGAAGTGAAGTGAAGTGAAGTGAAGTGAAGTGAAGTGAAGTGAAGTGAAGTGAAGTGAAGTGAAGTGAAGTGAAGTGAAGTGAAGTGAAGTGAAGTGAAGTGAAGTGAAGTGAAGTGAAGTGAAGTGAAGTGAAGTGAAGTGAAGTGAAGTGAAGTGAAGTGAAGTGAAGTGAAGTGAAGTGAAGTGAAGTGAAGTGAAGTGAAGTGAAGTGAAGTGAAGTGAAGTGAAGTGAAGTGAAGTGAAGTGAAGTGAAGTGAAGTGAAGTGAAGTGAAGTGAAGTGAAGTGAAGTGAAGTGAAGTGAAGTGAAGTGAAGTGAAGTGAAGTGAAGTGAAGTGAAGAGAAGAGAAGAGAAGAGAAGAGAAGAGAAGAGAAGAGAAGAGAAGTGAAGAGAAGAGAAGAGGTGAGGTGAGGTGAGGTGAGGTGAGGTGAGGTGAGGTGAGGTGAGGTGAGGTGAAGTGAAGTGAAGTGAAGTGAAGAGAAGAGAAGAGAAGAAAATAAAAGCAAAGCAAAGAAAAAAAAAGAAAAGAAGAAGAAGAAGAAGAGAGGAGATGGTGGAGAGCTTCACCTCCTTGATCCCTCACCCTCACATACTCACTCCCTCACACTCTCACACTCCCTCTCTCAAGCACACATAAACAAGCAAAGAGAAGAGAAGAAGAGAAGGAGACTCTGTTGTTGCCACACACTAAAGAATGAGCTCTCATTCACTTTTTGAACTTTATATGCATGCCCTAAAATCCCATGGGCACCATCCCCTTTTTTACATGACCAAGGACATTGTGGCAAGGTCCAATTTTCCATTCCATTCTACTTGGCCTATTTCTTTAGCCTATGTCCGTCTACCCTTTTATAATTTTCACAGGAGGGAGCCTGGCACTCCTTTATAAAAGTTTCGGGGTGCCTTTCACTTAAAAATGTGATTTTGTCTTTAACTTGATTTTAGAGGCCACCCTTGCACCTTTGCTTGTTCTCCATCTTGCTTCTTCCATTTCATCTACATTTCACTTCTTTTGCTTCTGTGTCTCAAGATAGGGTTAACATTACCCCCCTCCTATAGACAAGTGCCAATCCCATGGCACTTGCGGGGCTTTGTTGTTGAGGGTCTGGTGCTTCGAGGGGTGGTTGTCTAAGTGGATGATAGGGCCTTGTTTTGATTGGTAGTGGTTGAGGAGCTTGGCAATGATTGCGTTGTTGGAGACCAAGGGTATGTTGAGTGGATGGTGGGGCCTCTGATGTTGGTGGTTGTAGCATCTAGGAGTACCTGAAAAAAGAAGATGTACTCTACATAGGGGGAGTGTCTACTTCACCGTGTAGTGCATCGTACTTATGCTGGTAGAACGGGGAGCTAGCCTAGGTGATGTCCCACACTTGAGGACCCCGTGCTACATGTGAAAGTGAGGTGTGGTGGTTGTGCGTCAGGGAGATAGGTCTAACCATAGGAAAGTGTTACCTCCCTTGGTATGTCCTTCCCTTGAGGTGCCCTAAGCATGTGTAGTGGGGGATAAAAAATGGCTAGGGGAGCCGGACCCATCAGACATGCCTAACTTGAGAACCCCTAGGTGCAGTGACTATGGTCTATGTGTAGATCATAGGGATTCATCCTATTACAGGGTCGGATAGATATAGATGGTGCTATTACTCCTTTGGCATTCCATCTTCTTCTTGTTTCCTTCACCATTTGTTTTCTCCTTTCTCGCAGTGCCGCCTTTCTTTTTGCGGAGGTATCTACTTGTTGTTTGTTGCTCATTTGGTCATGGGGGAAGGAGGCAGTGGGACAAGTTCTTTGTAACGTGCCTAGTTGCCACATCCATAAGGCCCTCCCCCTCCCTAATTTTTATAAAGTATTCGAATTTTTTTTCCACCCCTCCCTTGTTGTCACTGACAGGAAGAGGGAGTGGAGTCGGCGAATGGGAGGAAGGACATGGTGAAAGGAGGGGAATTTGGTGAAGTCGATGATGTCGATGAGGCCATAGGCCTACTCCCGCCGCCATGCACCCATGAGAGGTGGATGGAGGGGGACACCAGTGACTCCACCTCCTTCCCACACCCCCCAATTATAAACCCCCCCTTATAAAAACCCCTCAAGAAAAGTTAAAGGACCACCTTACTCTTCCCCCCTTGACTGCCATGAGAGAGAGAGGAGAGAAGAAGAGAAGGAGGAGAAGAAGAAGAGAAGAAGAAGAGAAGAAGAAGAAGAAGAGAGGGAGAGAGAGGGAGAAGAAGAGTAAGAGAGAGGGAGAGAGAGAGGAGAGAAGAAGAGGAGGAGGAGAAGAAGAGGGAGAGAGAGAGAGGGAGAAAGAAGAAGAGGGAAAAAGAGAGAGTGAGAGAGGGAAAGAGATTCTTTCTCTTCCCCTCCTTAGAGGATGGCCACACATGTGTTTCCTCTTCCTTCTTCCCCGAATTTATTTCTTACCCTGCAAGCTAGTTTCCCTAATTGCCCCGTGCTCAAGAGGTTGTTTAAATTCCTTCAGAAATTACTTTCTAGCAAGGAAGATCGAGAATGGCCCCCAAGCGAAGAGTGTCAAGCACGGGTGGAAATCCCACATACCGCAATGAAGCCGCAGGCGAGAGCATCACTGCCAATCCAACTGTGGTACTACCAGTTGTAATAAGTAATATATTTCCAAATTAAAGGACTACTTGCTTTGATTTCTGCACGAGGTGCATTCGGCCACACTATGCTGTGCGAGAATAGGTTAACTGAAAGGATAAAGTCCATCTCAAATATTTGAGGATGAAGTTTGCGAAGTGCTTGTATCAAGGAAATTTAATTGCCCTAGTGCTATGTGACAAATCCATGCATATCATGAGCAGCATAAATAATTCTAAAATATTGAGCATTGATAAGTCCTCAATTATTCTTTACCTAGGACAATATTGTTAAGGCTCACAGATGCATGTAGATGGTACATGCATGGGAAATATTATATGACACATGCATCGATGGTACACAAATCGATCTTGCATTAAAGTCTAGCTAATATCACGAGCTATTAGCTCATGGGGTTCTTGAAGTTATGCATAGCTAATGCAAACAACAATCATTATGATTATAACTATGATCCCTTGAGATTTGTCCGATAGTGACTATGCTTATCAATCCTATTCGGGATTGGGTTAGATGGATACAAACAACTCTAGGCCTCAAAAGCAAATGTAGAGCTCAAGAGTTAGGAAACCCTAAGTCAAAGGAAAGACCGATGCTTTTGTACCCAAGAAGCTTTGGTTATCAATCAAAGAAAGGGATTTTTGGAACTCATGTCTTGAACAATGTTGAAACTTCAACATATGTCCTAGTCGAATGGAGGAAGTGTTAAGTAAAAGTTGCATGGAATCGCTTAGATCCCAAGGGGGAGAGCAAACACACACGATGGAAGGTTATCACGACTATTCGTGCAATGTTTGGAAAATGATAGCATTATTTTTGTTGATTGATCGAATAGTGTTCTATATGCCTTTGCATTAAACTGATTGTTGGGATGTGATCTGGATGATTATTCCAAGTGCTTGTGTTTCAAGGTAAATGCAAGGTAGGGGTTAGTGATGACAAGTTGCCATGGGAAAATAAAGGAATGTTTTCTTGGAAGATGATATTAGGCTGATTGCCTTGATTGTGCTTGATTCTTAATTGGACTAATTAAGGAAGGATATTTTGTGCGGATGGATCATTTCCAAGGTCACGCCACGTCTCAACTCGAGAGGGCACTACTCAATTCACGGGTCGAAGGAGGTCGAGTGGTGAAAAGGCCATCCACGGAATTTGTGTCTCACTCCTAGATTGCTTGGGGTCAGTGGAGCTTTGGACACCCCTTTCCGAGTCAGGAACGGAGTTGGAAACTACCACCGTGAGCCCAATGTATGGGGTGTTGGAAGATCCTATTCTAGATAAATGATAGAATTTGTGGTGCCATGTGATTTGGACTAGTTACTTCTGTAGGGAAGAAGGGGTACTTCTATTGGACAGAAGGAGATATATAATTCTCCTGTATTGGTAGGAGACAAAGATTAACTTGAAGATAAGTTGAGGAACTTGTTTGAACTTGTTTGTCAAAAGGATTGCTTGCTCTGTTTTCATGTCTGTGTTGTAAATTACACGAACGAACCTTCAATCTCTAAAAGGTTTAATTAATGAAGCTTATTTTAAGTGTTGCACATAAATGTGATAGGACCTAATCAGAAAGCTAAAGCTATCAAGGGAAGCAGGTGGGCAGAATCCTCAATGGGTCCGTCCTATGGTAGGGTGGTCCCAAAGAAGTGGAAGGCTTCTCGCAAGGTTTTATCAAACTACTGACCCTTAGAATTTGTTAGGATAGAACCCCGATTCATGTCGTTTTAGGGGACCGGAATGGGACTATGTCCTACGGGTAGAGAGGTCGAGCAGTCCATCCCTCTCTTTCCCATTCTCTTTGAACCAAGTGTCGTATGGGTCAGCTTCGGCTTGGGTATCTCTGCGTAAAGTAGGATGTCCAAGACGCAACACTAGAATGCTGTCAAGAGACCTTGGACACTAGGAGTCTAGATTTTAGGTCGATCATAGTAGGTTCCGGCTGTAGACATTCCGTTGCAAGGTGAACTCAGGAAACCCTAGGTGACAAACCTTGAAACATTCCATGGGAGTGTCGGGCGGCAATGCTTAGATTCATTTCTCGATGGACCGCTAAAACATTCCTGGATAGTGGGGCACATTACACTCTTCCTCCTGTGGTCCCATTTCAAAGTTCATTTCAACCTCCTCCTCATACCTTGGCTCTTGCTATGCCTCTTTTATTAATCCAAGTGCGTCAAATTCTTATGGGGTTAGGCCTGCCAGTAGGAGATAGTGGCACTGCTCTTTAAGGCTAAGGCCAACTCCCACGAGTTGTGGTGGCATATGCAAGCCTGCTCTCAGGGCCGTGTGTGCTATTCCTAGCTTCTTCTTATGGCTTCCATGGATTCTCCGTCCTTTGCTTGTGTGACCTCCAATAACATATTCAGGAAGGCGCATTGCTGAGTTTGAAAGCCCACTTGGGCAGCCTCTGCTCTGCTTTAGCGACGAGTACTTTGTCTTTCTCCACTTGAGCCAGAATGGCGGCCCAGGTTTTCACCCTCCTTTCATTGTGGATTGCCCATTCTTTTGCTTGCTTCATCATCTCCCCGAAGCTCTCCCCCTACCTATGTGTTAAGGCTATTATTGCCGATTCCTACTCTTTCCACTTTTGAGTTATCACCTCTTTTCCTTTTCTAGGTGCTCTATCTCTCTCTCCAATCTCTCCTGCTCATCTATCTCTAGGAACACCCTTACTACCAGGTCATTGACCTCTCGATGATGCTCTTCCTCTTCCTACTCTCTTTCTACTTCTCTTGCAGCGAGCTCATCCATGCCCAGTTGGACTCTCTTCAGCTGAGCTTCCAGGTCCTCATGGTGCATTATTAAGAGTTTATATTCACATTGTAGTCCAACCAACTCTCTTGGTTATCATCTTTGAGTTGTTTTCTCCAGTTTTCCTCCCTTTCTTCCTTGGTACTGATCCTTGCTTTTAGCTTGCTAACCTCCTTTTGGTACATGGCCACTTGTCGGGTTTTTTCCAGGCTGCCACTGACTCTGTCTTGGCTTCCAACTCAGCCATCGCTATTCCTTTTCCTGCTTGGCTTTCTCTAGATGAAAGAGTAGCTCTGTGACATACTTGTCATAGTTAGCGGGTAGTGTCACAGTTGTGGGAATGGGAGTTGTGGAAGTTTCCACCTTTTGTCGCTTAGGGTCCTGCCTTGACTCGGCGTCTGGTCTGCTACCAGTCTCTTTTGCCCTATAGTTGGGGTTTCCATGCTCTTTGCTTGAGCTGGTTCCTTGTTAACAAAATACTGCACCCATGCCATAAGATTATTGGCATCGACCATGGCTGGGGTGCCTTGGGTAGGCATTGTTGTTGTGGGGGTAGGTACCATGAGGGGTGGAATGGCATGGATGGGGGACTTTGCCCTTGCCCTCGTGCACTATGGTTGGTGTGCCTTCAGACACATGTGTGCTTGAACCCGGGCCCTCATCTCTCCTCGCGCTCAAGGTATCCATCTCATCTTATTCACCCTGTTGCTCCATTGACTTGCGTTTGGCCAACTCGATGTGTTCCTCTTCCTTCTTCCTCAACTCCTTCTCCTTTTCAACGGCCTTTCTCTTCCTCTCTTCTTCAACTCTTTTTGACTTTGCATCCAGCCTCTCAAACTCTTCTCTCACTTTCTTCTTCCTTTCCTTTGCCTCCTGCTTCTCAACTCTTTCTTGGCTTTTTGCAAATCTGCTTTCTCCTTTTTCTTTATTTCTTCCTCCTATTTTTCCTATGTCGTCTTCTTCTTAGACTTCTTTGATTTCCTTTTGTTGGACTGAGCTTCTTGCTCTTCCTCCTCTTCACTAACTATCCTCTCACTCAATTGTTCTCTATCATGTTGAGGAGGTGACCTGTTAGGTGTTTCATCTGCTCCCTCCTCTCCATCATGTGCCCCCTTTATCACTTCCTGGATAAGAGCGGTCAAGATTCCTCCATACCCAATGAAAGAGGCTTTGGTTGAAGGCTTCTTCCTCTCGGCTCCTTTTGATGCTGGGGAATCTCCACTCGTCAGTCTACTTCCAAGATTTAGCGGATTGATCAATGGTTTTTCAGATGTAGCCATTCCAATCCACCTCATCCACCAAGTGAGCCACCATGCTCTCCAGCATGGGCATACTGTTCCTGTGCATAAGTGAGTTGTACCTTTGGCTGGAGAAGAGGGAGTGGATCACCTTAGCTTGCAATTTGACCTCTGACTCGGGGATGTATTGGATGCTTATGGCATAAACATCTCTCTTTTTCCTCTTTTCCACCTTAGGTTCCAATCCCAACACCTTCTCTACTAAGGCCTTATTGAGCGGGATCTGCACTTGCTTGGTTTCTTCTCTATTCCCCATAGTTATTGTCCCACACTCCTTGTCAGGGTCGTATGTCCTTAAGAATTCCACACACTTAGTGTGGTTGGGAACTTTTCAATGTACTTGGCAAGGTTGCACAGTTCTACAACCCTCATGATAGCCTCCTCATTGGCCACCACCTCCTCAATGTTGTGAATGCTCCTAAATTTGAGCTGGTAGTAGTCCTAGTTTTCAAGGGAAAGGCCGTACTTTTCTCTTTCCCCTTCTATAAAGGGAAGGCGATGGGCTCGGTCTTGCTGTGACATCTTCAGCTGCTATCATGAACCATGGTTTACCATTAGTCCTTTCCAAAACAGTTACTTGCTGGAGTCACCCTCTTCAAAGTATCACTGCTTGACATGCTTGTCAAACCATCTTTTGCATCTTGCCTTTTTACATATTAGTGCATGGGTGGCTAGAAGCCGAGTTTTTGATAAGCCTTCGAGCTCAACGCGCTCTGTCCATGCCTCCTTCCCATCCCATCTCTCTTGAAGGGCTATCCTCAGGCTACTAGGAATGAAGAACTCTAAGGGTAGAATTGCCTCAGTTCCATAGGTTAACCTAAAGGGAGTCAGTCCCATAGCCATTTTAGAAGCTATATGGTAGGTCCACAAGGTCACCATCAACTTGTTATCCCAGTCACTACATGAAGTAGAGACTACCTTGGTCAAGACATTCACCAAGTTTTTACTTGTGGATTCAGCTTGGTTGTTTGCCTGAGGGTAATAAGGCAAATTTTTTTGATGGATGATTGGGTAGGTGGATAGGAGATGAGCTATCACTTTTTTGATGAAGTGTGTGCCTTGGTCACTAACAAGTTTGATGGGGTAGCCGAATCATGAGATCACTTGCTCCCATAAGAACTCGACAGTGGTCCTTGCATCATTCTTTCTTGTAGCACATGCTTCTGCCCATTTCATTAGATAATCGGTGGGTGGCAATAATGATGTACTTAGCTTGTGAATACTGTGCTGTAGAACTAATGTGTCCGATGAAGTCAATCTCCCATTTCTCGAAGGGTTGTCGTGCAATGATTGGGTTTATCTCCATGTGATAATTACAAATACAGACCATTGACACTCATCACAATGCTTTACAAATTGTGCTGCATCTCGAAAAAGAGTGGGCCACCACAACTGCTAGGACTATAGTACCTTGCAAGCTATCGTATCTCCACTGAAGTGTCCTCTCGCGATTCAGCCATGTGCCTCTGTGAGGAGTATGTTATGCATTTCATGCTCACACACGCATCTGCATAGCAACTCATCTTGCCCCAACCTATAGAGTTGACTTGCTATCAACTGATAGGGTTGGATCTTTAGGATATGAGTTGCCTAAGTTGGGCCTTTTCTATTGACCATTCAGGTAGTCCATTCTCAAACACTTGGACTATGTCATCTGCCCCCAATACGGTGTCATGTCAGCTCTAAACAAATCTCTTTCACTAGATAAGCTAAATAGATGTGCATCTAGCAGTTCATCTACAATGCCTTGTCCAATAGATTCTCCTGTGGGGATGCGAGACATATGGTCAGCCATGTAGTGATGCTTCCCTTTACGTACCACCACAGAGAATTCAAACTCTAAAAGCAAAAGTAGCCATTAAGAAATGCATCCTGTAGCACAAGGTTTATTAACAAGATATAACAAGGATTGATGGTCAACAAAGAAGGTAAAAGGTATAGCCGAAAGATAATGTCGAAAATTCTTTATAGCAAATAGCATGGCCAAACCTTCTCTCTCCGTTGTTGAGTAATTCATTTCAATCTCAGTGATTTGTTTTTTAGAAAAGCTCACTAGGTAATCTAGGTTGTGTTCACCAGGCTAGAACAACACAGCTCCCACGACAAATTTCAAAGCGTCAATGTGCACATGGAATGTGAGTGTCCAATTTGGGGCTTGTAGAATTGGTGCAGTGGTCAGAGCCTTTTTCAGTTCCTCATATACACGTTGTCATTCCTCGGTCCATTTGAATATGATCAATAGCTTGTATAGAGGTCTAACAATCAATGCATAGTTCAACACAAACTACTGATAATACCTTGTATCGACTAAGAAGCACTGAATGCCCTTATAATTAGTTGGAGATGGAAGATTGAAAATGGCCGACTTGTGAGAAGTTTGTGGCAATGTCATTCTTTGACACTACGTGCCCTAGAATGAATCTGTACTTTTCCCAAAACTAGCACTTCAAGGGATTCAATGAGAGATAATATAGTCGGTAACGTTCAAAGACCATGTCTAAGTGTTCCCTCTAAGTAGAGTGAACACACAAGTCATCCATGAAAACCTCTAACCCCTTTCTAATTATATCTTTGAATATAGTGCATGTAAGTCATTGAAAGGTAGCTGGCGCGTTAGTCAACCCAAAAGGCATGACTATGTAGGCAAAGATGCCCCACTCAGTGGCAAATGCGGTCTTATGCCTATCATTAGGATGCACTTGCACTTGATTGTATCCACAGATGCTATCCAAAAAACTGTAGGCCTCTTTTCTAGCTACTCTCTCGAGCATGTGTCTGTGTATGGAAATGGATAGTTATCTCTCTTCGTAGCAGTGTTTACCTTCTTGTAATTGATGCACACTCTAATCTTTCCATTCTTCTTCAATACGATGACTATAGGCAAAACTATTATGTGTGCTCAATTTTGTAGATGAATCTTGCTCTCATTAGCTTGTCAATTTCTTCCTTGATGGTGTGGGCATGCTTTGGATTCATGTGATATAGTCACTGCTTGTGACCGGCATTGTGTCAGGTGTCATGGGTATGTTGTGAGTTACTATAGTCAGGTCTACCCCTTTGAGCTCTTCCAGGGACCAAGCAAGGATGTCTATATACTCTCGTAAGAGAGCAATGAGACTTGCTTCCTCTTCCTTAGTCAAGTCATTGGCTATAAAGATAGGTTCGGGTGTCTCCCCTTCCCTGGCTAAATTGACCTCCTTGACCTTGGTGGGTCCTTCAATTTGTTTGCTTGCTTGCCCTTGTCATTTGGCTCCCAACAAGATCACTACCCTATCTCCTTTTATGAACTTCGTGAATCACTTTTGTAGGTCTTGCGGTTTTTTCTGCCCTTCTACATGCATTTTCTTAGGCAACTTCCATCGTTTCTCCCTTAACCATCGATGCTTTAGGTGGATGGGTAGGTTCCCCTTGGTGCATCTAGTCTTGGAATGTCAAGGTATCTCAAGATCACTATCTGGGCTAACTTCTAACTCAGAATCAAACTCTCCATCTTTGCTAGAAGAGGGAGTCTATCATGGTGATCGTAGCTTGGAAGGTGACTCTGTTCTTAGCAGTGGTGTGTCACTTGGTTGGGCCACGCTGCTGGCTCATATTCAATTGCACCTATGTGCTTTAACCAATTCGATTGCAATCCATGCGCATGACTCCTCTCTCTAACCTAAAGGCATTTTTCTTGTGTGGCTTAGAGTCAGCTTGTATTTGTTTGATTAAATGTCTCTCAAAGTCGTATCTTATAGTGTCTATTTCCCTTTTGCTCTCATTACTGAAGGAACAGGAGTCTCATATTCGTTGTCATGTCCGATTGCTCATCATCTCCCAAGTCCTAATATGTCTCTTCTCGTGAGTCAGGGACTAAGGCCCAATTGTACATCAAGTTTAAATCGTGCACCCTCGATCATCGCCACTTAGGCTCATCCAAAGAGATCTTGGAGTGGCTTGAGATTCATTGTTGGATTGCCAACCAATTGTCAGTCACATATCCTAGGATCTCAAGGAGCTCTCATCTATTTTTTGGGACTTGGAATGTGACATCTTTGTGCCTTCCCAAAAGTCCTTGTAGCAGTAGCTTGCTCATTTGATTCTTCGACCCACTGTTTCAGCTCTTGCCATAGTGTTGGGTGCTGCCTAAGCAGGTCTCCTAAGCTTAAAGTCACATGAGTGGTCACCCCAATGTATTAAGGAGGTTGCTACCTCCTTGTCTCTCTCCTAACTCCATGGTTCTTGGCCAATGGCCTTGACTAATTTGCTAGCACATAGCATTTAGACTTTGTCTAAGTGGCACTGCTTGTGGTGCAGTCGCGTACCTCGAATTTCATCATGGGGGTAAGACTGGTGTGCTTATGCTTGAGAGATCATCGATCTCACTCTCTAGTATGGGCTCAATGTCTTTTAGGTGCTCTTGGGATTCTTTCACCCACTCATTCACTTTCTTGATGTCTTCGAGTTGGCGCTTTGGGTTGGGGCACTCCTCCTTAACCTTAGCACTTGCCTTTTCAACCATCTTTGGAGCTGACATTTCTGCTCTATGCAGTGACTTTCTTTCTAGCAGGTAATGTCATGGAAATTTTGGTTTTGAGCATGACCTTAGCATCTGGTCTCTTCTTCCTCCATCTCTGACTCTTCTTTTCGATTGAGGTTATGTCGAGATTGCTAGGATTTGGCAATGATATGCAGGCTTTCTTTGTCTATGCATGGGTCATGACATGCAATGGGATAGGTGTGGCCTCCCCATCGAGTGTCTCAACACCAAACAACCGCAATGGGACTAATGTCTCATTTGTCGAAACTAGAGGATGACTTCCATCTAGGGCAATCGACAAAGATATGAGTAATTCCACACTCAATGCATCTTAGGTCAATCTTGTCTCTATTTTCTTTCTCTCTCTCGAGGCAACGTGAAGAAACGTGTCGTGGGTGACCGCAAGTCCAACACACGATTGGCTCTTGTATTTTCCCTCCTAGGCCTTTGCCTCTCCCTCTACCTAACACCATCAGCGGTACTAGTCGGTAGTCCATAATGATTGCATTGCCTTCTTTGTCATATGATACGTAAGGGTGTACACAAGGCTCTTTGTCATTCGGCTCCTCCACATAGTGGACTAGATTGTCACTCAATGGATGGGTTATGTATGGTATAGGTGGTCTAGGGATACTAGTAGGGCTTATCTCCATCCTAGGGATGGCCGGCTTAGTGTCATTAGGTGTTGGGTGGGCCAATGGGGATCCCCTTCCTCCAAAGAAGTTCGGCGGCCTATTCGCAAAGGTAGGGTTGACCGTAAGGCTCGGAGAAGGCTCAAGTTGCCTGCCAAGGCTTTGTAGAGCTCTTCACTTTGTATTCCATTAATGAATTTTGTGGACACCGCTCTTTTGGTTGGTCTCTCACCCATAGGGATTCTGAGGCTCCTCACATGGGTCACGTAATCGCAGATGTCCTCTTTCTCTCTGCTTGACATATGAGTCGCACTAGCAGGTTATCGGAGTATCCAAGTTTGGAGAATCTCTTAATAAAGGGTTTTTTCATGCCATTGAAATTGGCTCACTCAGCAACATCTAGACTCTTATACCAGGTCCTACCCTTATCGCCTAAGCACAAACCAAAAGCATGCAAGTCACTGAGTGAGATCAGTGAGGCCGTTGGCCTCATAGACCTGCTCAAACTGCTCTACAAAGGTGCATAGGTTGTCATTATTTGTCTAGCTGCTTCAGTACTACGGGAATTTTCAATTGGCTCTTAGAGCCTTGGCTAACTCCTAACCCTACCAGTAGCGATGTTGCTAATGCTACAATACTCTACTCTGTTGTCGTGTTATCTAGTAGCCGCTTCATCAGAAGATCGCTCGGCATGAGGTCTCCTTCTATTGCTCTCTCATTATCTATTTGATTTCTTCTTGCTAGGGCTAGCACTCTCTAGATCTCTCACATTTCCATGCTCTAGTGTAAGCTCTTAGTCTGTTGGTCCTCGTTGTAAGTAACTATGTCTTGCAAAGCTTTACGTGCTAGTTTCCTCTCCTCCTCAAGGTCCACTATGATGTCCTCTGCAAGTCTACTGCAAGTCTGTCGTGATGTTCTAACCGGGTTTGAGCATCATATTTGCTCACTAATTTTGTTGGATCGCCTTAGAAAAGTCTTCTAGTCAAGTTCTTTGTCACTTTTATGATCTAAGCTACCCTCTTTCATGTCTAGGATTTCCTGTTCTGCCAAGCTATTGATCCAGTTGATGAGATCGGGTAGATCCATTTTTTCGATAGTGTCGGTCCTTGCTGCATCTAGCTTTTTAGTTGTGTTCTTCGCTTGGTCCTACACTTGGGGATTCGATCACCCATCTATGTCTTGGGGTCTTCTCTTACTCATGGATTCTTTCAAGTTTTTATGTTTGATTGAGTTCCTTGTTAATTACAAACAGTCCTCGACTTACCTTCACTTTGTGTGTGTGTATGTGTGTACTCTTTTTCTGCACTATGCGTAATCAGGCTTTTAGCTTTTCTTAAGTGTGTTTGAGTGCTAGAAATTAGAGTGAGTGAGAAAAGAAAGTGTTTAAGTGGCTCTTGCACTCTCGTTTATGGATTTGGCTTGATAGGCTTGCATGTTCCCGTTCTTACCGGTTTATAGGGTTTTCGATGCGCCTTCTGCTCAGTCAAGATTCATTTGGGGGTTTACGACTCCATTTGATGCTGCTAACAGGCTAGATCACTAATAGTCAACTAGCATCACCCCTACATCTACATCTTGTTGATTATTCTATGCCTTGTGCTAGAAAGGTGATTCAAGTGTCCGTATGGCCTTTGGAGGTTCATACGGCCCGTGTCTAGGTGGGTCTGGTCTAGAATTTAAAAATTTTGAGAAAAATCAAATTTGACCCAACATGTCTAAATTGCAGGGACCAAGTGTATAACTCAAACTGGCTAAATGGCCGAGGGCCGAGTGGAATTGGGCCGAATTGGGATGTCCAAATGACACATGGAAAAGTGGGCCAAGGGTCGATTCTAGGGTTTGGATGGTCCGAATGGTTGGTGGGCAGAATAGACGTGGCTGAACAGAAATGGATCGAGGAGTTGGATGGGCTAATTGGGCGGGCCGAGTACCTAGTGTGTCTGAATGTGCATCTCGATTGGGCTGAGTGGCTGTGTGTTCGAGTGAGCAAGACCATGTCAGCCGGACCAAGGAGGCCAAAGACAAATGGTCGAGGGATGATTCTGGGACTTGGCCCCAGAATCGAGCCTCTCGGATGGGCTGAACGTGGTGCATTTTTGACCGATGCAACAATAAATTATTCGAATCACATGATTTAGTTCATGACATATTGCATGCACCTCCAAATCAAAGCTATGAATAAAGGAGAAGGGTTGGATATACCGGTAATGAGCAACAAACTTGTCAGTGGCAACATCAAAACGAATCCATGCAATGGAGCTCTCTCTCTCTCTCTCTCTCTCTCTCTCTCTCTCTCTCTCTCTCTCTCTCTCTCTCTCTCTCTCTCTCTCTCTCTCTCTCTCTCTCTCTCTCTCTCTCTCTCTCTCTCTCTCTCTCTCTCTCTCTCTCTCTCTCACACACACACAATCAGGGTTTCAAATGAGCTCTTCCTTGGCAACTTGGCTATTAAACCCCTTCCCAAAAAAGTTCTTGCCACTGCTAATCACTAACATGTCGACCTTAATCCCCTTGAGCACTTTTTTTTTCCCATTTTCTCGATTTGTGTCCTATTTGGGCTTGTTTTAGAACAACAACCCTACGCTTTTCCAATCTGATTTCTTAATCCTAACCTACTTTAAATGCAACAAGAACCAAAAGAAAAGTACTGAAATTATCTCTCCTACTCTCCTAATCATCAAACCACCAAAATAACCAAAATACTTACTTGTTGTGAAGATTAAAAAACCCAAAACTTCCTACCTATCTCAAGCTTTCAGTTCGGGATAAAACCCTTACTTCGATGCTCGATTTGAGGTGTGCAAGTGCTCAATCTTGAATCCGTTGGTCCCGAAAAATGGAACCAAAATGTAGAGGGAGCTCACACCGCTCAACTGCCAAGACCCATGGACCACTTATTATTCAAGTGTTTCAAGCGAGCAACTATGGCTATCTCTCACCTAGCCGATACGCCTTCGATCCTACCAGGGTGTAGTGAGCTTACCTCGATGAGGAAATGAGTTGCCTTCTCCCTCAAGCACACTAGTAGCTCCATGATTCTTGATGTAAGCTCACAAGCCTTCACCTCCAAGCTCCATCCTCCTTAGCTATGCGCAAGAGAAGAGAAGAAGAAGAAGAAGAAGAAGAAGAAGAAGAAGAAGAAGAAGAAGAAGAAGAAGAAGAAGAAGAGAGGAGACGGTGGAGAGCTTCACCTCCTTGATCCCTCACCCTCACACACGCACTCCCTCACGCTCTCACACTCCCTCTCTCAAGTACACACAAGCAAGCAAAGAGAAGAGAAGAAGAGAAGAAGGAGAGTCTCTTGTTTCCACACCACCAAAGAATGAGCTCTCATTCACTTTTTGAACTTTACATACATGCCCTAAAATCCCATGGGCACCCATCCCCTTTTTTACATGATCGGTCATTGTGGCAAGGTCCTCTTTTCCATTCCCTTCTACTTGGCCTATTTCTTTAGCCTATGCCCATCTACCCTTTTACAATTTGCACAGGAGGGAGCTTGCATTTCTTTTACAAAAGTTTTGGGGTGCCTTTCGCTTAAAAACGTGCTTTTTTCTTTAACTTGATTTTAGAGGCCACCCTTGTGACTTTGCTTGTTCTCCATCCAGCTTCTTCCATTTCATCAGCATTTCACTTCTTTTGCTTCCTGTCTCAAGCTAGGGTTAACATTAGGGGTCTTCCCTACTTCCCCTTCTCCTCCTTCTGCATCCTTCAGGGCCTCTTGGATGATGGTTGTCTCAGTACTCCACCGAACCTAATGGTGGATGCCTTAGAGGAGGACTTTTTCTTAGAGCTGACCTCATTGTGGAGGCTGGGGACTCCCCACCTACTACTGTTACACTTGTGTCCAAGGCTTTTACTAATTTTTTGATTGTCTTACGCACAAAGGAATTTTAGTTCACCTCATCTAGGGATCTTGCTGCAATGCTTTCCAGCAATGGTACCTCGATTCTGTTCATAAGAGCATTGTATCTTTGACTAGAGAAGAGGGCATGAACCACCTTTTCCTGCATTTTGATTTCAAGGTTTAGGATATCCGCCAAGCTTATCCCATCCACTGTGTGCACGACAGCCTTGCTCACCCCCAACATGTTATGCATATCCCTCCTTGGGCATTTCTCAGTCTTATTGGATAAACCTAGGGCCTTCTCCACCATCGCATGGCTCAACTCCACCTCTACTTGGTGGGCTTCTTCTCCTCTTCTTATAGTCACTATGCCACAATTTCTTTCGGTATTGAAGCTCCTCAGAAAAACTATCCACTTGCGTGCTTCGATAGCCTGCCCAACCTTCTCTACATACTTCTATAGGCTACACTGGTCCACGAGTTGTTTTACGACTGGCTCCTCCATGATGGTGTCTTCTATGTTTAGGGCATGCTTGAATGTGAACTCTGGCTGTAACCCCCCGTTTCTACTATCAAGCCTTACTTTGCTTGCTCTTCTTCCATGAAGGGGACCTTTCCACCTTTATCTTGCCCCCCTACCATTTTAGGTTCCTGTCATAAATCACAGCTCACCATTAGTTTTCTTGAGTCAATTTCCACAAGGAGGCAGATAAAACATATATGAAAGCTCTTAAGAATGTGAAATGCTTAAGTATAGAGTAAAATTTTTGCTTCAAGCAATCCATAGATTCAAAAATATCCATGATAATTTTTTCCACATTCTAAGTCTTGTCATTTAGACATTGATTGACATTTAAGGCATGTTCATTTTCTTCTTTTCTAGTTTTCTTTTTGTGCTTGTTTCCTTTCCACCTTACCCCATCCCTCCCCTGAAAATTATTTGAATCCTTCTTAGGATTGAAGGGCTAAGGGCATTTAAGCGCATTTGGGAGGGACATTACCTTGCAGAAGCTAGTCATAGAATTATGGGTTATATTGTAACTGGGCATGGCGGTCCATATCGTGAGGTTTGGCGCCTACATGTGCGATATAGGTGAGGACATTAGTGATAAGATCACCAGAGTCAATCCTGCTAGCCATGTGTAGCTCTTCTTCAGTAAGGACTCAATCTAGGTAAGGGTGGCTCATGACATGATCTTCCAATCTTTGATTGCGAGTGATGGCCAATACCCTAAAAGAGGTAGGAGCTACGTAAGTGGGATCATACTCGGAGGTCTTAAGTGGCATCCTTCTTATTCCCCCTAAAGTCGAAAAGCATATCATTTGCATAAGAAAGAGGAGTCGTCGGCCAGTGAACTGCTTTAACTTCTCAATTTCCTAGTCCGTGGCAATGACTTTGCTCTTGACATAAGATATGATCAGGCATTGTTTGTGTGCTTGTGGAGAGCTTGGTGGCAATGAGTTCCTTGGCTTCCTAGGAGGTTTTGATAAATACGAATTCAAATTCCTCCCATGACCAAGGTATTGTTTTCACTTTCATTGCTAAAGGCTTGTCTAAAAGACCTAAGTCTAGCCAATTGCAACTTTTAGTAGCAAGCATGATAAATGTGGCATCCAAGCATTTGAGGCAAGCAACCAAGTCATCACCTGTATTCTCAATTAATTCAACGGCCAAGGTTAGAATGGATCTCTGTTGGTAAGAGGATTTAAGGCTGGTAGGTGGGTGAGGTTTGGTTGGGATGGACAGTTCAACAATAGCTATCAGTATAGCTCTGGTTGTGGTTCTAGCATTGGTGTACTAGGGGTGGCCCCTGTGTTGGGTGGCATGCTACTAGATGCTTGGGCAGCGATTGGGGTACTAACAGGGTGAGGTTGAGGCAATTTAGGAGTAGCGGGCTATGGTTTGGGTTGATAGACTTGTTGAGTTGCGATGGGTTAAGGTTTTGGAAGGAAAATGGGCCTGCAGCCAAGGGATTTTGTGGCATTGATGCTTGATTCATCTTGATGCTTCATGTGGTCAAGCTTGAGGGCGGTGATTGGGTAATATGCTTGGCTATGGTACCCAAATCCAAGTATTACCCTCATAATAGCCTTGCACTTGCAAGGCTATAAGGTCTTGAGAACCCATCGCAGCTTGGCCGTCCGTCAATGCCTATAGCTCCCTCTAGGCCTCCTAGGTTTTGAGGAAAAATTTCTAGCCTAGCGATTATGTGGTTGGGTACTCTTCGATGGTGATTTTGGATATTTTGGCACCCATTGGAGATAATGTTCAAGGGTTTTAGTTTTGTGGTCATCTTTTTGTTGGTGTTGAGGTTTGGCAAGTGATGATGAATTACAAACCCTCTCCTTAGGCTCAATGGTGGGTTTCTCTACTAGTGGCTTTGTTGTGATTGTGATGGCATTGCACAGCCCTTGCTGAAAGCTATGACAATTTATGCATTGTCGATGGCTAGGTGGATGCGCTGTGGGTGGTAGTCAACATTACAGTGGACTTGCTTCTTAAAGGTTTTTCCTAACAGCAATTTCAAGCCTACATCTTTCTTGTTTGGTAGCACATAAAAGGTCATGGGTAAGCTTTTAGATGATAGAGATTGCAACTCTGCACTTTTCTAGAAGTGCATATGATTGGCCTGCCAAATGGATTGAGTTTAGCTTTAGTAGGTTGTAACTATGGTTTACCGATTTGAGTCCAATGATTGTGAATCAGGATATAAAAGTCAGCACATTCATCAATCAATGCATCAATGGCACATGTTTGTTGGGCTGTAATGGTTGCATGCAGGTAAGTCGGAGCTACTGCTTCCTCATCCTCTGCTTCATTCTTCATAATGGTGGCTACGCGTACATTGATAGGGGCTTCTAGCATCGGGGGTTTATGAAGTGGATGCGTGGGGGGTAGTACTTTTTTATGTAGCTGCCATTAAAGAAGCCTATGCCCTCACCTTTCAGGATTTCGAGTTCCACATTATTGGTTCATGACTTATGATGTAGACTCTGAAAGGTCCTAACCCCCTAAACTTCATTTCTTGCTTATGTCCCTTGACCAAGTACACCAATACTAAGTCTCCCTACTCGAAGTCGTGTTGCTTAACGTGTTTTTGTCAAACTAGCTCTTGCATTGTGCCTTTTCCTAGATCAATGCATGGGTGGCTAGAAGCCAAGTTTTCGATAAGCGTTCCAGCTCAATTAAATGTTCCGTCCATGCTTCCTTCCCCTCCCATCTCTCTTGAATGGCGATTCTTAAGCTAGGTACAAAGAACTCTACAAGTAGAATTGCCTCTATTCCATAGGTCAACCTGAAGGGGGTCTGTCCCATAGCCGTTTTATAGGCTATCCGATAGGCCCATAAGGCTTCCATTAGCTTGTTATCCCAATCATTGCATGAAGTAGAGACTACCTTGGTTAGGACATTTACCAATATCTTATTTGTTGATTCCTCTTGGCCGCTTTGCCTGAGGGTAGTAGGGTGACGCTTTCCGATGGATGATTAGGAAGGTGGACAAGAGATGAGCAATCACCTCGTTGATGAAGTGTGTGCCTTGATCACTGACAAGTTTGATGGGGCAGCCAAATTGAGAGATTACCTGCTCCCATAAAAACTTAGCAGTGGTTCATGCGTCGTTCTTTTAGGTGGCTCAAGCTTCTGCCCACTTCGTGAGACAATCGATGGAAATGATGATGTATTTGGCTTGTGAATATTGAATCGCAGGACTAATAGGCCCAATGAAGTTGATCCCCCATTTTTCAAATGGTTGTCATGCTATAGTAGGACTTAGCTCCATTTTTTCCTTGCGAGCTGGCACCTTGGTCCATTCGCACTCATCACAGTGTTTTACAAATTGTGCCGCATCTCGAAAAAGCCTAAACATATCTCTTTCACTAGATAGGGCAAATAGATATGCATTGAGTAATTTGTCTCCAATGCCCTCTATCCCTAACGACTTCTCCTGTGGATATGCGAGACATATGATCAGCCATATAGTGTTGTTTTCCCTTGCATACGTCAACAGAGAAGTCAAATTTGAGATGCAAAAGTAACCATCACGCTATGCATCTTGTAGCACAGGGTTTGTTTACTAGGACACAACAAGGCTTGATGGTCATCAAGGGCATAGCCACCAAAAGATAATGCCAAAATTTCTTTATGCAAACACCATGGCTAACCCTCTCATTCGGTTGTGGAGTCATTCATTTCTAATTCGTGAGTTGTCTACTAGTAAAGCTCACTGGATAGTCTAAATTGTGGGCACCAGGTTGGCTAGCATAGCTTTAACTCTTTCCTAAGCATGTCCTTGAATATTGTGCACATGAGCCTCTGAAAAGTAGTAGGTGCATTAGTTAACCTGAAAGGCATGACTATGTAGGCAAAGATGCCCCACTTGGTGGTGAAAGTAGCCTTGTGCCTGTCGTTAGGATGCACTTGCACCTGATTATATCCTGAGAAGCCATCCAAAAAACTGTAGGCCTCTTTGGTCGCTACTCTCTCAAGCATGTTTTTGGTGTAGGGCAATGGATAATTTTCCCCCTTAGTAGCAGCGTTTACTTTCTTGTAGTTGGCCCACACTCTTCTTCAATACGATTACTATGGGCGAGGCCTAGTCCATGTATTCAATCTCATAAATGAATCCTGCCCTTAGCATCTTGTCAATTTCTTCCTTGATTGCATGAGCATGCTTGGGATTCATAGGGTACGATCACTACTTTATCAGTGTTGCGTCGAGGGTCATGTGGATATTATGAGTTTTGCAGAGAGCAATGAGACTTGCCTCCTCTTCCTTGATCAAGTCATCGGCAATAAAGACAGGTCGGCATGTCTCCCCTTCCTTAGCTAGATTAACCTCCTTGACTTTGGATGGTCCTTTTATTGGTTCACTTGCTTGCCCTTGCCGTTTGGCTCCTAGTAAGATCACTACTTGTCACCTTTCTTAAAATCAATAGATCACTTTGGTAGGTCTTGCGGCTTTCTTTTCTCATGAACCTGCATATCCCTAGGCTGTTTGTGTTGTTCTTTCTTCAACCTTTGGTGCCTGAGATGGTCTGGTAGGTCCTCCTTGGTGCATCTGGTCTTAGGTAACCATCCTCCTATGTGACTGCTTGTTATCTCCTAGGTCTTGATAGGGTCTTTCCTTATCATCGGTGACTAGGGCCCGATTGTACATTAAGTTTAACTCATGCACTTTGGTCCATTGCCACTTAGGTTTGTCTAAGAGATCTTGGAGAGGTTTAAGGTTAGCGGCTAGATTACCAGCCAGCTTGCTTGTCAGATATTCTAGGATCTCTAGGAGTTCTTACTTGTTACTTGGGACGTGGAGTTTGATGGGGTTGGATTGTCCCCTCGAGCTTTTGGCCATCATGCAAATTGGCACAAAAGGTGTGTTTCTAGGCTTATCAACTGTCCTAGTGGCCTGCTTGTACTCCTCATTGTTTATATTTGGTCAGTGGCTCGTAAGATTTTCTAATTTGCGCATCACCCTTCAGCATGGTGGAGATGGCATCTAGGTCGAATGCTGTGGTTTTCCATGTATCCATCTCTACTTTTATTTCCTCCACAATTGCCTAAGAAGATCAAACCGTTGGTGCAGTCTTCTATGAGCCATGCATTGCGCATCCAGGGTTGGCCTAACAGGATGTCATAGTCCACTCCCTTCATAACTATATAGTCAACATAGAACTAGATTCCTGCAATCTTCAAGGGCCAGCTCTTTACTACCTCAGAGACCTAGCACCATCACTGATATAGGTCAGTAATCCACAAGGATTGCATTGCCATCTTCGTCATATGACACGTAGGGGTGCACATAAGACTCTTCGTCGTTCGGCTCCTCCACGTAGTGGACTAGAGTATCACGATAGATGGGTTATGTAGGGTCCAAGTGGTCTAGATATGCCTGTGGTGTTTATCTCCATCCTAGGAATGGTTGGTTTGGCATCATTAGGTGCCGAGAGAGCCAATGGGACTCCCCTTTCGAAGAAATTTTGTGGCTTATTCCCTAGGTAAGGCTATCTGTATGGTTGCAAGTATAGGAGTCTCCTCGATAGTCTACAATGCATGACATCATGACTAAACCTACCGCAATTGATGCAAAGTCGGGACCTTGGGTCCTGACACTCGATTGGCAGGTGGTTTCTGCCACAATACATGCATTGGATGTGAGGGTGTGTTGGTCGTCTTATCATTTCTTGTAATTCGGCTAGCTTCGTCTTTATCTCTGCTAGCTCTTGTGACTTGTGTTTATACCCTTTCCTTTATCCTGAGTTCTTGGGCCTGATCGTTCACTTGACATTGAAACTCTCTCAGAGTTTCTAGCATTTGTCTCCTCTCGATTCGAGCTCTTGGAGATTCTCTCTTTGAGCTAGTCATCCACTCTAATTGCCTTGTCAAAGACCCTAGCTAGCACGTCTCGCTGCAAGTTTGAATTGCTTGCCAAAGCCTTATAGAGTTTGTGGGGGCTCTGGCCGTAAATCCCAATGCCTCTGGATCCTACACATGTTCTATGTGACTCGAGATGGGATCTTGAGGCCTTGATACTAGTTACAAAGCGGAATCTTGGAAGGATAAACCTTCAGGTTTTTATTGCCAAAAGACAGAATGATTTTTCTGCGGAGGCAAAAAGGAACACTTAATTCTCTTGTATGGGCGGGAGACAAACATTAATCTGAAGATAAGTTAAGGATGTGTTTGAACTTGTTTTATCTTGTCTTAGTGTCTGTGCCCTAAATTACGTAAAGGAACCTGTGGTTAATGGGTTAATTAAGGAAGCTGCTTTTATGTGTCAAACATAATGTGGTAGGTAATTAGATAACTAAAACAACCCCCGAGGGAAGCGTGGTGGATGTGACCGTCAGGTCCATCCTATGGTTGGGTGGTCTCAGTTAGCCGAGAGCTTTCCTCAATGGAATTTATTTGATGCAAACGTTAGTTAGACAAGGACCTTAGAACCTGTAAGTTGAAACCCTAATTCATACCATTTTAGGGGGCTGGAATGGGACTATGCCCTATGGACAGAGAGGTCGAGCGATGCCTCCCTCTCATTTCCCATTCTCTTTGAACCAAGTGTGGTATGAGTCTGCGGACTTCAGGTCAATCCTAGTGGGAATGGCCGGATAAGTTCCGTTGTGAGGCAGACTTGAGAGACCCTAGTTGGCAAACCTCGTGTCATTCCTTGGGAGTTCCGGGCGGTGTCTTCTAGATTGATCTCTCGATGGGCTCCTAAGACGTGTCCCACAATTTGAGGGGCGGGCACGTTACATCGCCCTTGGATCCTTGGAGCTCACATACCCTTCTTTTTTTGTCACGTGATCTGTGTAGACATTTTCTATGTAGTAGTAGTATCTTACCATGATTGTACCGATCGCTTTCATTATGCGATCATGTATTTATTTCATGTATCGTTGTTATGATTTTACACTTTGCCTTTATTTACACGAGCATTGTACACATTACTGAAACTATTTTGTATGGCCCAAATAAAGCACGTGCTATAAAAAAAATGTCCCTGTTATCGTCGCCATTAGCGTCGCAAATTTACTACATGCATCGCTATTAGCGTCGCAAAATGTGTTATCAGTGTCGAAATACCGATGCAAATAGCGACGCTGATACCGAATGTTCTATGGCGTCACCAATAATGACGCTTTTTGCCTTAGATTTATGTCAGTAGGTGGGATTAGTGTAAGCGGTTGCTTGTGATTTGGATGCATTTAGGTAAGGAAAAATCAGAAAACCAGATAAACAAACAATAGGGTTACTGCTGCTGTAAACATGGCAAAATTGGAAGAAAAAGGGGCTTCAATGCATTGAGAGAGGAAAGAGGGAAGAAGGGGCTTAAGAGGTAGGAGAGTAAAGGGGAGCTCATTTTTGCATTCAGATTTTTGAGAGAGAGAGAGAGAGAGAGAGAGAGATGGACAGGTTTGTTTTGCAAGGCATTGATTCATGCAACTGAGCATATTCGGAGGCTACATGTGAGTTGTTTTGATTATTGACCCCTTGTTTGATTCTAGAGCTTTCCATAGACTAGGAGGAAGCGCTGACCATGATACATGGGATTTTCATCAAGTTTGTGCCTATTTTCACCGCCACATTCGAACCACCGATTCCCAGAATGGGACTATCCAACTACCTTGAAGTCATCCAATTTTTGAAATTGGACACAATCAAATCATCCAATCTGACAAAACTTTGACTGGTCTAGAACTGGACATCCCAAAATTGGACAACCCAGAATCAAACAGCCAATTCTAGGAATTGGATGAAAAACTTGCAAATTAGATGGAAAATTTGAACATCAAATTTTGACAAACTTTGACCTAAATAGACCCTGTAGAGGCCAAGCCCTAGCTCTAGGACACCCTAGTAGATCCCCAAGTGAGTGAAAGGGGCAATAGAGCTGATTGACTCGAGAGTTAAGACCCAATAGCCTAGGAGCGACTGTGCAATCACTAGTCATACCCCAATAGAGATCTGTATAGACAACCTAGAATTTCTACCCTTTAGACCACACTTCAAACATAGAGCAGGGACCTAGAGTGGACCACTACAAGCAACTACCACTTGTAAGAAAGAGCTAGCACTAGCCAAAATTGATTAAAGGGAGTGTGTTCTGCATTGATTGTGATTGAATTCACACATTTCATCACATAGACACTTGGAGTGCACTAGAAAAGCCAAAAGCCTACTCTCTCAATGCACACATTGAGGAGCACCCCACTAGCATCTGAGTGCACATAACATTGAGGATTGTTTTGAATAACAAGGAATTCACACAAGATAAGATAAGCTGAATGAACCCACTAGTAAGAGGGGATCCCCAGACATTGAATTGTGGCCAAGGATCCCAATCACTGAAGAGAATTGAATTGTCGAGCCACTTAGGGAGCAACATAAACATGCACAATTAGGGACACAAATCTACTTGGCTTGATCAATCTGATTGATGCCCTAGTTGCTCAATAAGTCAGTAATATGTCAGGAGCCAACACCAACCCAAAAAATGATGAGCTTGACTTGGGATAATTCCCAGTCAAAATCCAGCAACTGATGACCCGGTATGACCTACAAACCAAAATGGAGCATCACAATAGACCAACCGAGGTAACCAATCTAGAGGAAGAGAGAAGGTTGGCAAGGAAAGCATTGCTAAGCCTAGCCACCTATCACCAAGAGCAACGAGCTCAAAAGCTAAGACAAGACATAGAAAGTGGACATATTTGTGGTATTCACCTTCAACATCTATATCTATTCTGTAATCACATCCATAAGATCTTTCTTAATTCTTGTGACTAAATTGGGCAAGTAGTCCTTCATATTTTCACCTCCTAGAGTACTTGTAGTAGGGTTTTGAGAAGCTTCTATAATCACTACATAAATTGGTTGGGCTGATCCATAGAGTCCTCTTTTTTGGCTCTGATTTAGAGACAACGTCAGTCTCAAAAGGACAAAGAGGATATCCAAGACTACGTCACCTATGTGCGAAGTCTCTTTAAGAGAATCCCAGCCATAGAATGACCTAGCGAACGAGCAGTCTCCACTATGTTCATAAGCGGAATCCAAAGCAAAGAGCTTCACAAGGCCTTGGCGAGCAAATCAAGCTTGCAAAGGGATGTGCTAGTAGCTAGGGTCTTCGAAGAAGCCATATGAGTGGATGACCTATTCAAGGAGAGGAGCTCAAGATCCACAACTCGAGAGAGAGCACTGCCTCTAGAATCTCGAAAAGAGCTATGAGCATTAGTGAAAGATCCAACCAGAGCACCCAAGACAAGGGAAAGAGTGTCAACCAGAGCCAGGAGTTGGAAAACATGAAGCTAGCATTAGCTAGGTTTCAAGAGATGATGAGAAGGCCCATATATGACCTCACATGCAATGTGTATATTGTCAAGAAGGAAACCACCTTTTGACCGTGTGCATGGATCCTAGATCGAGACCCTATGCCAATTGTGGTACATTTGGTCACGATGTAATGCATTGCCAATTGTCAAGGCGATTGATATACTCAAAGCCATACAATCAGCCTTACTACCTAGGGAATAGACTACAACCTTTTGGGAGGGGGGCTCCACTAGCTCTCCCAACACCCAACGATTCAAAGCCAAACATCCTTAGGATGGACATCAACCCCATAGGGATACCTAGACCACCTAGAACCATCATGACCCATTCTCCAAGCGATGCTCCAATACATTACACAGAGGATTCGAATGAGGAGGAAGCATATGTAAACCCTTATGTCTTGTACAACAAAGAGGGCAATCCCATCTTGATGGATTACTAGTGCCAATGACGGTGTTGGGTAGGGGAAGAGGAAGAGGTCTAGGAGGACAAAACCAGGAACCCATCGCATGATGGAATTGCAATCACCCATGACACATCTCATCTCAATGCCTTGAAAGGGAGCAAGCCAATCAAGAGAAGGCTAACCTGACATGCCTTGAGTGTGGAATCACACACTTGTACACCGAGTGTCCCCCTAGGCAAAAACCTTCCACTAGTTCACCTATCGTGATGTCCATACCATTGAAACTGCTCGGAGTTAAGACACTTAATGGCAAAGCCATGCCAATTCCACTTGTCATGACTCGAGCGTAGGCAAAACAGGTCGGTATTTCATTACCTAGACCTAGAAACCTCAACAATGCTTCAATAGGGAAGAAAAGCTATAGAAGAAGGAAAAAGAGGGTTGAGACAAAGATTATGCTTAAGATAGATAGTGACATTGTGTTACCAAAGGAGAAGCAAGTCACGAATGCAAAAGTAGAGACATCTACTCCTAAGATAGCAAAAAAGGGAAATGTCAAGGTTGGAGAATATCCTGATCCAAGGCACCAATTAGAAGCGGTTAATAAGGTCAAGGAGTGGGTGAGAGAAGCCTAAGCAGACCTAAAGGTTGTGGAATCCATTATCAAATATGAGATCGATGAACTCTCTAGTGTGAGTAGACCGGTCTCGCCTACTTAGTTCAAATCAAGAGATGCATCCGCACCCTACATAACACCACATACATAGAGCCTATATGCCACAGGTGGGCAGACTACCCAAGATCATTGGCAAAAGAGTATAGAGCCTAACAAAAAGTAGGTAGTTGGAAACTTGCTCATGACATTGATATCGACCCCAGTGACTCTGCCTTTAGGAGAACTGCTTAGGCAGAACCCAACACTATGGCAAGGGTTAAAGCAATGGGTAGAATGACACGATGAGTTTGGAGTGACTGACTTGCATGACCACAACACCGTAATGCATATACCAAGCTTAACCTTGAACTTAGTGCCTAAGTCTTTGCGTATAACTGCCTTTTGGGAAGGCATAGAGATGCATGCAGTCTTTTCTGTCAAGACATTAGGAGATGTTACAAGAAAGGGAATTGTAGATATGAGAACTGGAGTCAATGTGCTCATCCATGCAATCTTACAAGCTTGGGGTAACCCACCTGTGGAGACCGCAAGGTTTAATGTCACATTGGCTAACAAAATGAAAATCAGACCATTTGGAGTACTGAAGGACTAGCCCTTGAAGATAGCGAGAGTCCAGTTCTTAGTGAACTTCATAGTCATGAAGGGAGTGGACTATGACATCCTGCTAGGCTGACCCTGGATTTGAAATGTATGAGTGACAGAAGATTGGGGCAAGGTCTCATATTCTTATGCAATAGATTGGAGGCTGTAAAAGTCAAGATGGATATCTGGAAGACCACACCAATCAACCTAGGTGTCATCTCTACTATCTTGGAAGGAGACTCACAAGTTAATAATTCTTATGGGCCACTAACAAAGTATATCCCTTGCCTCGAAGATGAGCAGGATTGGATGCATGTGCTAGCCACCATCGATGTGTTGTTCTCAAATGACAAAGAGGATTATAAGCAAGCTGCAAGGATAGCTAATGAGTCCCATAAAGCCACAACATCTCAGCTGGCGAAGGGTAATTCCTCACCATTGGTACCACTTAGCATGATGTCCAGGAGCCCTAATAGACAACCAACACCTGTCCCTTTCCACATTCTTTCTAACAAACTCAAATTCCAAGGGACCCTTGAATACTTGACAAAAGGGTTGAAAAGTAACCCAGCTGCCAATCTCAAACCCCTTAAGGATCTCATGGAGGATGAGCCAAAGTGGCAATAGACCCAAGTGCACAACTTGAACTTGATGTACAATTGGGCACTGATCACATATGAGAAGAGGGTTGAGGCTAGAAGCCTAGGAGACGATGAGCAATCAAAAGATAAGGATTCGGACAATGAGTATGAAGACTGCTACTCTACAAATGAGGAAAGTGAGGAAGAGGCCGAGACAATAGAGTATGACATGGATGGCTAAGTGATTGAATAGATACAAGTAGACTCCAAGAAATGGAAAGCCAATGTCCTTAGGATTGAAAGAGGAGCCTTCAGAACATAATGTGATTGTACCACCTAGGGGTGATAGACCGTGAGCAAGCTGGATTGAAAGAGGAGTCTTCAGAACAAAATGTGATTGTACTTGGTTGGATCACCTAGGGGTGATAGACTGTGAGCAAGCTGGATTAGTTCAACCAAGTACCGCACCACTCCTTAGAACATAATTGACCTCAGAGCTGAAACCACTAGGTGAAACTCCCTCTAGCAAAGGTTGTGAGTTTAACTCCGAGTCAAAAGTGAGCTCTAAAAGCAACCCATAAATTCCCCGACCACTGAAGGCCAAACACACCAAACTGGACCTCCCAGTCCACGTAAGGCACAAGCAGTTGAAGGAGGACAAGAAGAAGCAGCCAAGGGGATTGGAAGCTGAAGCACAGCGGAAGCCCCAGGACCTACCTAAGCACTTCACAAATTTCAAAAAGGGCAATAGGGTAGTGATCTTGTTAGGAACTAAGAGGCAAGGACAAGAAAATGAACCAATAGAAGGGCTTGCTAAGGTCAAGGAAGCCAACTTGGCAGGGGAAGGGGAAAAGCCTTGACCCATGTTCATAGCAGACGATTCTGACTGAGTAAGAGGAGGTTGATCTCATCGTTCTTATGTGAGAGTTCATAGATGTATTCACTTGGTCCTTAGATGAACTCAAAGGAGTCGATTCGAGGGTCATGACACATAATATCCCAATGACGCTCGATGCAACACGAGTTAAACAACAGCCATATCCAATGAATCCAAAGCATGCACATGCCGTCAAGGAGGAGATAGATAAGTTGCTGAAGGTCAGATTCATCTACAAAATTGAGCACATAGAATGGGTATCACCCATAGTGATTCTTCTGAAGAAGAACAAAAAGATTTGAGTGTGTAAATTATAAAAATCTCAATGCTGCAATGAAGAGAGATAAGTATCCAATGCCCTACATGGAGCTCATGCTCGAAAGAGTAGCAGGAAAAGAGGCCTACAATTTCCCAAACAACTTCTCAAGTTATAACCAATTTCAAGTACATCCCAACGATAGGCATAAGAAAACATTTGTGATAGAATAATGGGGCGTGTTTTCCTACATAGTCATGCTATTTGGGCTAATGAATGTACTAGCTACCTTTCAGCACCTTATGTGTACCATCTTCAAAGACATGGTTAGGCAAGAATTGAAGGCATATGTTGATGATCTATGCATTCACTCTAGTTGAAGGGAACACCTAGATAAACTTTTCACAGTCCTTGTTAACCCTCAAACAAACAAAGGTGGAAAATCTGGAAAAGCTAAAGCAGAAGACAAAGGCCAAGGCAAAGTAAAACAAAAGACGAAGGCGCGCTAAGAAAAATCTAGAAACACAAGAAGCGTAGAAAAGTCCTAAATAAGGGAACAAGGTGCACAAGGAAAAGCGCAAGTCAATACTTTTGTAAAAGAGCGCAAGCGCATCATGGTTTAATTCAAGGAGCGCCAGGCTCTCACCCATGCAATTTGTAAATGTAGATGGGTGGTGGAAAGGAAGCTAGGAAGATAGAAGGACAATGGGGAAAAGGGGCCGGCCATGTAAAAAAGGGGATAAGGGGATGACCGCCCAAAAGGGGATTTAGGGTTTTGTATATAAAGTTGAAAAGTGAATGAGAAGCTCATTCTTGTGTGTGGCCAAAAGTGGCTCTCCTCTTCTTCTTCTTCTCCTTGTTCTTGCTTGCTTAAGCTTATGCTTGAGAGAGGGAGTGTGAGAGTGTGAGGGAGTGAGTGTGTGAGGGTGAGGGATCGGGGAGGAGAAGCTCTCCATCTTCTCCTCTCTTCTTCTCTTCTCTTCTCTTCTCTTCTCTTGCTCGCAGTGATGGAGCTTGGAGTGTGGAGCTTGAGGATGGAGCTTACTTGAAGCTTGCGCTTGGAACATGGAGCTACTGGAGTGCATGAGAGAGGAGGTAACTCGATCGGCATGGAGGTAAGCTCACTACACCCGTAGATATGGATGGCGCGTCGGCTATGTGAGAGGTAGCCATTAGTGCTCCGCTTGGAACGCTTGAAACAATAAGCGGTCCATGGGTCTTGGCAATTGAGCGAAAGCTCCCACATTTTGGTTCCATTTCCGGGACAAACGGATTCAAGCCTTGACCGCTTGCGCGCTTCGAATCGAGCATTGAATTAGGGTTTTCCCCGAACCGGTGCTTGAGGTAGGTAGGTAGGAAGCAAGGGAGTTTGAAGAGGTATTCGATCTCCTTAGCAAGTAGGTTTTTGTTGTTTTGGACTTGGGAAAGCATGGAGTAGTGTAGGTATTTTTCTTATAATTTTTTCTTGCATTTAGGAAGGATAGGAGCAAAACATTGGAGCAAACAGTAGGGTTTTTTGTTGCTGTATAACAAGCTGAAAAAATAGGGAAATAGGGACACAGATTCAGATTTCTGGCTGGAAGAGTATGAGGGATTAATTTCTGAGGTTACAGTAGACTGGGATGGGGCAATAAGAGGCCCAAAGAACCAGGAAAGACCACAGTGCATTTGAGATCCAGGGAGAGAGCGAGAGAGAGAGAGAGAGAGAGAGAGCAGCGGCAGGGAGACCTCTGAAGTGTCGATCCATTCGAGCGCCACAATGATTCTAGGTAAGTCTGTCATTTCCTTGTATTGCTTTGTATCTATTTGGAAGGCATGGCACGATTCCGTGGAGTAGGCATTGAGGCATCATGCGTAACCCGCGGGCCGTCATCCGCACCATCGATCCAATTCATCCAAGTCCCAGAATAGGACTGCCCGACTTTTGGAGTCGGACCGTCCGACTCCAAAAATCGGACCACTTTTTCAATCTGATTCCAAGAATCGAACCACCTTTGCCTATCTGATCGAACACTCGACCATCTGATTTTGAAAATTGGACACTCGGACCCTAGAAATCAGACACAAGGAATCAGACGGCTCAAAATCGGACGCCTATCAAAATCAAACGTTCGATTCCAGAAATCTAACGTGACCAAAATCGGACCACTAGACCGATCAGACCAACCTGAAATCAAACGTCCGATTCTAATAATCGGACTCCTGAAAATCGGACATCTGAGAATCGAACAGAAAGCTGTCAAAATCGGACAGGCATCTAGAACACAAAATTTGATGCATCTAAACCCTGAAATTGACCCCAAAGGCTATGTAGAGCTAAAGGCACATCAGAGATCCATCACTGGGCTGAAACTTAGAGCAAGAAGTTCAAAATTTGGCTATAAACGGTCCTCCAAATTGCGCATGGTGTTTACCCTAACGGCCCTGCGGACCGGGGGGACTGCCCCCCCAAACCCCCGACGAGGGGCTCTGCCCCCTCCGCACCTCCCCCAAGTAGGTTGGAGAGAAAACGTGCGTCGTGACAGGTCCTCCGGATTAGGCCCTAGTGTAGCAATGGCTCTACACAAGCATAGATCTTCACTTACAAAGCAACAAACAGAAGCCCACACCCAAACAAAGACAAAAAGAGACCCTAGAACCTCAATAGGCCAATCTAGCCATCAAGGGCAAAAAGGCCACACCACGAGAACACAAAGACATTGTGTTCAAACCGTGTCTAGTCAGAGCAAAATGCAACATCAGCAAGCTACAAATGCGAAGATGACTAGACATGACACTCTTGATGAGAGATGTACCTTGAGCAGCACTGCACAGATGACCCAAGACATCGGTGGAGAATCCACATCTGGTTGTGCAGTTGGGGACTCAAGGGCATTTGTCAAAAGGCTTAAATTTACAAGCCAAGACCCGAAAGACAAAGACATAGCACCACCTGCTTGTCTTAGGGTCAAACTCACTGCAAAAAGAGAGCATACCATCGATGCTCTAATTGATGAAGGAGCAGATTTCAATATCTTGACCTATGAAGCATGGACCCTACTAGGCCAACCAAAGCTCACACCGACTAATGCAACTCTTAGCCCTTATGGGGGATACCCACAAACACTCATAGGGAAGTGCAAAATCCTTGTGACAATTGAAACTGAAAGCTTGCCTATCCTATTTCATGTTCCTCCAAATAGTGCTAATTACGGGAAGGAAACCCTCCTAGGAAGACCCTTCAAATGGGAGACCAAGTGTGAGGCCGACTATGTAGCACAGAGGATACACTTGACACTACCGAGTGTGAGGATAGTCACAATCTTTAGCAAGGGTGACCTCATTAAACCTCGAGGGAAAGGCAAGGAGGGTGCTGACATAGCAGTCAAGCCTACTAACGAGAGCAAGGACTTGTTGGAATAGTTGATACAAGCACAGGTCGAACAATGAGAACCAGTGAGTAAGGCCATGCTTGAAACAAGAAGGTCAAGAGACAATGTCAAGGACGGGCTTTGGACTTATAAATATCATAGAAGACCCCAAAAAAAGCCTAAGCCTTATAAAAGAAGGCATCAATGGAGAGCCCATACAATGCCGCGATGGATATCCAAAGCGTTGCTACATACTCAAGGGTATTATGCAGGTAACCAATGGATTTGGGTATCAAAACCCCCTGCTAAACCACCTCTATCAGCTGAAGGCCAGATTGCATCAAATGCAACGAAGCACAGGAGGAAATCTAAGAGAAACTCTAGGTCTCGAGGCAAGAAACCAAACATGAGCGTTCGAAAGAAAGAGCCTCAGCCTAGCATGCTTAATAAGCAGATGCCATATGTAACCATTGAGCGTGCACAAAAGCCATTAGTGCCCAAAAAGCCTTTGATTTCCCAAGAGGATAATAGGCATCATAGGCACAACATTGCTCATGGCAAGGTTGATCACTCAACAAAGCAAATGGCACAATCGTCTAATAGCCTCGAGCAAATCATTCAGCCAGTGTCAAGTTCACCTAAGAGTCCTAGATCTCCTACACTCTCTTTTTCCAAACGAACACAGGAAGCACAACAGTGGTTGTCAAGGGCGGCTACTCACTCCCAATCTCTATCTCCATCTAAGCTTCCAAATGTCCAAGAGGTGGGACATGACACCAATCGTAGCTCTCGGCCCAAGGATATGCTTGTGCAACCTAATGTGACTAGATCAACTCATGCTTGATCTACACAGATGAATGCTCAAAGGGCAACAAAAGACACGACCACTTTCGATTGCCCTAGGGACTTGACATCGGAATCCACCAAGAGTAGCCAACCCACTGGACTAGCCACTACTACTTCCAACCAGGGATCACAGCAGTCACAACCCCTGGCCGTGACAACGCCCCTTGCGGAACGTGCCCTTAGTAGTTCACCTATGGAGGAGGTGCCGCAACCAGCATCCTTGACAACTCCAACACTTCCAAAGTGCTTAAAGCCTAGGCTGTAGGAGTTAAACAGAAGGGAATTGGCTGAAGAGCTAGACTCTCCAAAAAGAGAGGCAATTGTACCCTCATAACCTAGCAAGGCTATTTAGCAAGCCACGACTATGTCCCATGAGGACACATTAGAGAAAGAGAATGCTGAGGCCCAACTAAGCACATCAATGACTGACCTAGTCCAGGGTCCTGAGTCGTTGAGAGATGCACCTTCACTGACCAAGAAAAAGAGGAGAAAACAGCGAAGACAACAGTAGTTATAGGTGGTTGTGGACCCCAAGAACATTGACACCAAGAGCACTGAAGAGTTGAAAAATAAAGCATCATCCACCAATGACCTCATTGATGCATCTCCTAGTAGTGGTGAAACTTCAGACACATCCGTGTGCTCTAAAAAATCAAAGCAATCGTTACCATCAACGGCTGCTTGCAACACTCAATCCATCGACAACAGAACTCGCATTGACCAATTAAGAGTGGATACAACGCTGTCACAACAGGGTGACAAATTTATACCGGTCACATCTAAGGAGAACCATGACACAATGACAAAGCCTCAGGAGAAACATGGAAACCCCAAGAGCATAAGAAATCCTAGGATTGACCAATCTTGCTCGTCTAGGCTTGAGCCCCTAGCTATGCTAAAGCCTAGGCAAACTCCTATAACCGTGCATGAGATAGCAATCGGGCAAGCCCTCGTTGAACATAGAAGTATCGCAGAATACTTAACCGAGTTGGATGCCAAGCTCAAAGTGTTCACACGTGTTTATGTTCTGGCAGACATGGGCGCATTCCCTAAAGAGCAGCTTGAAGAATACTTGCCATTTCCCTTATCCTAGGAAGAGCAAGAACATCTTGATGAGCACTATAACGGGCTCCTGTATGAACGCATGCGACTCATCTCTGACGAGGAAGCTGATGAACTACGCTTAACTGTAACATTCAATGATGTGATCTTCCAACCAAATCTGTTAGAGATAGAGCAACTAAAGTAAGAATCGGAGGATCAAGTCAATTTGAACAACGTTGGTGTGAAAACCGTGTTGCAATGGTCGATCTAGGAGCCCAGATCATGATAGTCTCAGAGGAGCGATTGGCTAAATGGTGGTCTCAAAGAGACCCAACCTATGTGGAACCAACTTCCTTTCAAGTGTTGACTGCCATTCGGGATACGGACTTAGCTGAAACTAGCCAAGAGAACTCTCTGTCTGATAAGGTTCTGACTGAGGAGGAGTTACATGTTGCTAGTAGACTTGGACAAGGTTCCATGCAACTCGATGTTGCAAAATATCTATCGATATTGAGTAAGCTGCCACGAGTACTAGATGCGTGTGCCACACTCCGGTACAATCCGAAGTTCTACAATTGGCTTTTATCCTCGTGAAGTGACATGGATTCGTAAATATGTACATAAATAAACAATGAATTTTGTGACCCTGTATAGACAATATCAACACACACAAGCAATGATAGTAAAGCGCAGGAAGAAGAGTGGATTCAACAGGCTAAGCTCCTCAGGTCCTCCTCTCACCACACGTTTAGAAGATGTGTGACCATTCCCGCCTCCAATTGGAGGGCATGCAACCCTCATTACCACCATAGAAAGCCCTGACCAACATCTCTGAGGGTGTAGACAGGGTACTGTCCCTTTCTATACACATTTTCCCCTTTTCAGTCTATCCTTTTGAGGATGAGCCCTACCCCACTCCATGACAACCAGTCCACGCAACTTAGCATAAGCCAAGATCTGCTAATGGCTGGAGGCAAAATAAACATCATCATGGGGGGCCATCCCTCTACAACAAACGGTACATGCCTCACCTCTCCCCTTCTCGTCATGTGCACTTGATAACCCACTATATAATCCCTTCCATGCGAATAGTTTTATCTTGCCTCACGGCCTAATCCTCGGTTCGCATATTGTAGGTCTCCCTATGGTAGCCGACATGGAGCACCCAATGCAGCTGGCTTGCAAGGACGCTATTTGCCGTCGAAGGGAGCATGCAGCACAAGCGCCCCCACCAAAACGCTACGTGCCTACTCTAAAGAGGTACGCACCGAAAAGAGGCCCTAAACGACACCGCCCAGGATGCAGGCCAAAAACCCCGCAAGCCAAGAGGACAAGGGCTCAAGGGAGCACACGGGTGTGGCAACACTAGCCGTGTAAGCTCCCACCAAACGCTCAGGCAACACCACGTGCTCGAAAGAGGAGAGGGCAACTCGGGACAAGCAGGAATTTGACGCATTGTTTAAAAGCATCTTGGAAACAGTTGCAGCCAGGGACTATACCATCCAGGTCCCAGCCGACATCTTCCCCGACCAACCTCACAGGAGCCCCTCACCAGCACAGCCTCAGTTGCCCGACCACCCAGACTCGCCCTGCTTTGTATAAAAGGCTTATCAAATGCTACATGGCTATGACTTTTTGTCTTTAAATAGGTTAAGTGTTGACATGTTCCCCCATTGTACAAACTTTTCATATCTGCATTTAATATATTTCATGTCTTTAGCAAAAGAAAAAGCTAATCAAGCGTAGGTGATAAGTATCCAAATCAACACCATGGAATTCAGATAAGTGATGTCTCCTTGTGTTGCACTGGTTTATTATAGTTGCGGCATATATCGTGCATGTACTCTCATGAAGTGACAAGTGGATGCAGAATGATATAGGTCTTTGTGCGAAAGTGTTCAATGCCTGATCACCGCAAGACCATCGACCCCACAAAGAGCCGCAACAAAGCCACACTGTCGAAAGCAAAATTCACCCTTGCCGACTGCCCACATCGCATGGCTCAAAGCATAGTCATGGGCTATGCTCTCTTTCTGGGTCAAGCTCTATAGTTGGCTCACGGCAGTTGTTACCTCAATTGTACTGACATCGCGTGTCGCAAAGAGGTTTGCAATATCTCAAGTGTATCTCCCCGTCTCAACAACCGCTTCTCTAACAAAGAGGCTAGGGCACAATCATCACTGTAATATCCATCTCCTGAGCCTTCGAAGCTTGATATTTCCCAACCCATTGAAAGGCTGATAGCCTCAACATATTGCAATGGTTGTACTCAGGCAAGCCAAAAAAAAAAGAGAGAGAGAAGAGAAGAGAAAGAAAGAAAGAAAGAAAAAAGCACAAGAAAAAGAAACAGAAAAGAAAAGAATGAAAAGATACGAAGCACCCACGATCCCAGCACAGCACCTAGGGGTCCTCAAATTAGGTACGTCCAGTGACCTTGGTTAGCTAGCTCCGTCCCTAGTCCCCTAGCCCTTTCGCATCACCTACAATTGTTCAGGGCACATCAAGGGCAAGACACACCTAGCGAGCTTGTCTCGCCTATGGTTAGACCTGTCACCCTGACCCATTCGCACGATTCTCTCTTACACTCTGCCTTGATGCCATTGCAATCAATTGTGGTAAGCACCACACGAATGGCCATGAAAAGTACACTGTCCTCATCAAGCAGGTCCAATAGGTACCAGCTACCGACAGTGCAGTGTCCCTGTGTTCAATTATGTTACGTTGTGCAGTCACAACGCAAAGGATGTCGCATACATCTTCACAGTACTTCTTCTCAACATGGAAAAATTTGCTTCATCCACACGTTGTTATGAGAAACCAGTCGCGGTGTTCAAACTACGTAATATCTAAGTATCCACGAGCACTCACATAATATCTGCATCGAAATATATACATAGTTTGGGTCCTTAAGTACAGGACAATACTCTCATCTTGCTTAGAGTTTGACCTGTCTCCCAAACTAATTGAACTATGTCTTGTGCACGATAGAGAACACTAGCACTACCCCTAGGGAGAGACCACCTATGAGAGGTTTTTAATTGCATGTATTAAAGACTCCAACGAAAGTGTCGTTCGCTCTTCATTGACACCCAACTCTGAACTCTTATCCTTTATCATCCTGCAAGCCCGCCAAGGATCACGTCATGTGCAGAATCCCCAACAAACCAACACTTGTGCTGGCTATCAGTGCAATCCCCAACAAAGAACAACCCTACCACCAACTCCCATAACCCTACCACCAGCCACCTAGGCCACCAACGTGCCCCCAATGACCTTCCTCCACAGCACCACCAACACTCCTCCACGGCAACCATTGATGTCCCCTTCACCCACGTCTTCAGTGCAGGCTAAAGCCTGCTACCTACAATGGTGAGTGCCATGGGACTGACACTCATCTAGGAGGGGGGTAATGTTAACCCTCAAATGAACAAAGGTGGAAAATCTGGAAAAGCTAAAGCAGAAGACAAAGGCCAAGGCAAAGTGAAACGGAAGACAAAGGTGCGCTAAGAAAAATCTAGAAACACAAGAAGCGCACAAAAGTCCTAAATAAGGGAACAAGGCACACAAGGAAAAGCGCAAGTCAATACTTTTGTAAAAGAGCGCAAGCGCATCATGGTTTAATTCAAGGAGCACCGGGCTCTCACCCGTGCAATTTGTAAATGTAGACGGGCGGTGGAAAGGAAGCTAGGAAGATAGAAGGACAATGGGAAAAAGGGCCTAGGCCATGGCTGGCCATGTAAAAAAGGGGATAAGGGGATGACCACCCAAAAGGGGATTTAGGGTTTTGTATATAAAGTTGAAAAGTGAATGAGAAGCTCTTTCTTGTGTGTGGCCAAAAGTGGCTCTCCTCTTCTTCTTCTTCTCCTTGTTCTTGCTTGCTTGAGCTTGTGCTTGAGAGAGGGAGTGTGAGAGTGTGAGGGAGTGAGTGTGTGAGGGTGAGGGACCGGGGAGGAGAAGCTCTCCATCTTCTCCTCTCTTCTTCTCTTCTCTTATCTTCTCTTGTCTTGCTCGCGGCGATGGAGCTTGGAGCATGGAGCTTGAGGATGGAGCTTGCTTGAAGCTTGCACTTGAATCGTGGAGCTACCGGAGTGCACGAGAGAGGAGGTAACTCGATTGGCATGGAGGTAAGCTCACTACACCCATAGATATGGATGGCGCATCGGCTATGTGAGAGGTATCCATTAGTGCTCGGCTTGGAACGCTTGAAACAATAAGCGATCCGTGGGTCTTGGCGGTTGAGCAAAAGCTCCCACAGTCCTTGAGTGATGTAGGCTCTATATAGCCTCTCCTTGAACCCCTTGAAGTGCTAGTTCTAGGTAAAGCATGGATGTATCCTAGGGCACATGGTGTCTAAGAACGGCATTACCACCGACTTCTCCAAATTCAAGGTCATTGTCGACCTATCACCACCCACAAACTATAAGGGAGTTCAATGCTTCTTGGGACACACACGGTACTATCAGCAATTCGTTTTGAACTATGCATTGATCGCTCTTTACAAATTGTTGATCGTATTCGAGTGGACCAAGGAATGTCAACACATCTACAATGAACTAAAAAAGTCTCTCACGATCACACCAATTCTACGAGCCCCAGATTGGAACATAACGTTCCACGTGCACACTAATGCATCAAAATTCACCCTGGTAGTTGATTTGTGTCAACCTGGTGAACGTAATCTAGATTATCCTGCAAACTTTACTAGCAGACAACTCAGGGATATGGAAATGAATTACTCCACAATATAAAGGGAATGCCTAGCCATGGTATTCATTGTGTAAAGAAGTTTTGTCATTATCTTTTGGCTAAGCCCTTTGTCTTCATTGACCATAAAGCCTTTCTTTACCTAGTGAAAAAACCTTACACTACATGATGCATATCTAGGTGGTTGCTTCTACTTCTAGAATTTTGACTTCTCTATGGTTGTATGCAAGGGTAAGTAGCATTACATGGTAGACCATGTGTCCCACATACCAATAGGAGAAGCCACTTGATGAGGCATCATAAACGACTTGCCCGATGTGCACCTATTTAGCATTCCAATGAAAGAGGCCTTTTTAGGGTTGATCTATCATTGTATTAGGCAGATGACATAGTCCAAGTCCTAGAGCATGGAATGAGAGACCTATAGAGAATGCTAGGTTAAAGCACCTTATCCTTAACATTTAGCCCTATCAATTAATTGCCATCCAACTCTATAGACTAGGACAGGACAGGTTATTGCGAATATGCATATGTGAGCAGGAAATGCATGAGGTGCTTTTGCTAAAGCACATGGTGGAATTGCTAGAGGACACTTCAGTGAAGACACTACAGTATGCAAGGTGCTACAATCTCAGCTGTGAAGGCCCACCCTATTCCGGGATGCTGCTAAGTTCATGAAGCATTACGACTAATGTCAATGGACCAAAGTACCCATCCGTAAGGACAAGATCAAGTTGATCGTGGTGGTAATAGTGCAACAACCCTTTGAAAAGTGGGGGATCAACTTTGTTGGGCCAATCAGCCACCCTGCAGTATAGTACTCACAAAGCAAAGTGTAACATTGTAGCGATGGATTATATCACAAAATAGGCCAAAGCTCAAGCCACCAGGAAGAATGACACTAGGACCATGGCTAAGTTCATTTGGGAGCAGGTGATCTCGTGATTTGGCTGCCCAATTGAGCTAGATAGTGATGCACTTTGTTAACCCCAACACGAAGGAAGCAAAAGAAAATAAAAAAGATGCAGGGCAAAGGCGAAAAAAAGGTAGCTCAATTGAAGAAAGAGGAGGAGAAAAGGCCAAAAGTGCGAGAGCAACCTTAAAAGTCCAAGGCAGCTGCAAAAAGGAGAAAGGTGCATTTTTAAATATAAAGGTGCACCCTGAAATCTTGTAAAAAAGTGCCAGGCGGTGGAAAATCCGGAAAGCTAAAACTGAAGATAAAGATGAAGGCCAAGGCAAAGAGAAATGGAAGACAAAAGTGCACTCAAGTCAAAAACCCTTGTAAAAGAGCGCGCATCATGGTTTAATTCAAAGAGCACCAGGCTCTCACCCATGCAATTTGTAAATGTAGATGGGCGGGGGAAAGGAAGCTAGGAAGATAGAAGGACAATGAGAAAAAAGGCCTAGGCTACAGCCAGCCATGTAAAAAAGGGAAAAAGGGGAGGACCGCCCAAAAAGGGATTTAGGGTTTTGTATATAAAGTTGAAAAGTGAATGAGAAGCTCATTCTTGTGTGTGGCAAAAAGTAGCTCTCCTCTTCTTCTTCTCCTTCTTGTTCTTTCTTGCTTGAGCTTGTGCTTGAGAGACGGAGTGTGAGAGTGTGAGGGAGTGAGTGTGTGAGGGTGAGGGACCATGGGGTGGAGAAGCTCTCAATCTTCTCCTCTCTTCTTCTCTTCTCTTCTCTTGCTCGCGGTGATGGAGTTTGGAGCATGGAGCTTGAGGATGGAACTTGCTTGAAGCTTGCACTTGGATCATGGAACTACCGGAGTGCGTGGGAGAGGAGGTAACTCGAACGGCATGGAGGTAAGCTACTACACCCATAGATATGGATGGCATGTCGGCTATGTGAGAGGTAGCCATTAGTGCTCGGCTTGGAACACTTGAAACAATAAGCGGTCCGTGGGTCTTGGCAGTTAAGCGAGAGCTCCCACACACTTCATTAATGAAGTGATTGCCCATTTATTGTCTACATTCTTGATCATCTATAGAAAACCATCACCATACTATCCTCAACCTAACCCTAATGCAAAATACACAAACAAAATCCTAGTAAGAATGTATTGACTAAGATGGTCTCTGCCTCACACAGCGACTGGGACAATAAACTCATGGCAGTGCCATGGGCCTACAAAACAGCCTACAAGACGGCCATAGGGCAGGCCATAGGGCAAACACCATTCAAGCTTACCTATGGGACCAAAGCGATCTTGCCATTGGAGTTTTTCATTCCAAGCTTGAGAGTGGCAGTGCAAGAGAGATGGGATGGCAAGGAGGCATGGACGGAATGCCTGACAGAGCTAGAATGCCTCTTTGAGACCGAATCCTAGCTATGCATGTGCTAATCTATGAAAAGGCAAGATGCAAGAGTTGGTTTGACAAACATGTCAAACAACGTGATTTTGAGCATGGCAACCTTGTGCTACTATACTTTATAAGGGACCATAAGCAAAGATGAAGTTGAGATGCTTGAAGCCTTTCAGGTCTCCAATATTATTTGAAACTAGCAACATAGAGCTCGAGACCCCGGAAGGAGAGGGCATGGGGTTTTTCAATGGTAGTCGCCTCAAGAATTACTACCCCCAACACATCCATTGCACGATCCTCCAATGCTAGAACCCCCTGTAAATGTGAGAGTTGCCACTACGCATATCAGTCACCCAAAAGACACATGTCTTTAACATGATTATTGATGAGAGAGCTGACTCTAATATCCTTACATACGACCATTGGACCCTCATTGGTCAACCCCAACTGTAGCCTACTAATGCCAAACTCAACCTATTTGGGGGACAGTCCTACCCATGGCTAGGGAAATGCAAAATAGTAGTCTCTATCGAGTGTGAAAGTCTACCTATGATCTTCTATGTGCCTTCTGTAAAAGGAATCGCTGCCTAGGATGCACATTCAAAAAACAAGCACATTGCAATGTTGACTATGACTCGTAGCACATTCACCTCATCATTTTTTGGAAGAGAGGGGGAGAGACAGAGTGGAGCGGAAGATGAGCCTTAGCTCATTGTTGTTAAATCACACACATAAAGATAGACTGACTGAAGAGTAACGGGAGCTTGACATTCTAACACTCTCCCTCAAGCTCAAACCATCTGATAAACTCCAAGTAGCTATCTGAAATATATGAACTTTTATTTACCAAGAGACTTGGTAAATATGTCTGCTACCTGGTCTTCAGTCTTCACATGAATCAATTCAATCTGCCCTGTAAGAACCATTTCTCTGATGAAATGGTAGTGAAGCTCCATATGTTTGGACCTAGCATGGTAGACAGGATTGCTAGCCAACATAACACTACTGAGGTTATCACAATGCAATCTCACTCTGCTTTCTAGTTGTATTCCCAAGTCTTTCAACAGTTTCATCAACCAAACTGTTTCGCAAGCCACTAAGGCAGCTCCTCTGTACTCAGCTTCTATACTAGATAATGCAACAGTAGGCTGTTTCTTACTCTACCAAGTGATCATACTGATGTGCCCAATCCAAATGCATAACCATTGATTGACCTCCTGTCAGGCACAACCAGCCCAATCAGCATCAGTAAACCCTTTCAGTTAAGAGATTTTTCATATGCATAAAATAGCCCATAATCTGTAGTACCCTTTACATATCTCATGATCCTCTTGACTGCATCTAAATGTGGTTTGTGAGGCTTCTGCATGAACTGACTAATCAGCCCTACTGCATAACATAAGTCAGGACAGGTATATCAAGTTGTCCACCATCTGTCGATACATGGTCACATTCTCTATGTTATTCCCAACATCAATTTGTAGCTTGACATTTTGATCAAGAGGTGTCTCCATAGGCTTGCATTCAACCATATCATACTTCTATAAGATGTCATGAGCATATTGCTTCTGTAGTAGCCAATACCTTGAGGCATAGAGACTACCTCAATCCCAAGGAAATACTTTAGTTCACCAAGTTCTTTGACTCTGAATTTAACCTGTAAACATGATTTAATTTCAGCAATGCCCTCGTCATCATCTCCAGTGATGATAAGATCTACATAAACCACTAGAAACACATATCCATGATCTGTCTTCTTCGTGAATAGACTGTGATCTACATCACTCAATCTAAATCCATGTTGCTGTAAATAACTCTTGATCTGAGCATTCCATGCTCTAGGTGCCTGTTTCAGTCCATACAAAGTCTTTTCAGCTTACATACATGTGTAGGAAAGTCCGGGTGAACATAGCCTTCAAGCCGCTCCATATATACTTCCTCAATCAAATCACCATTCAAGAAAGCATTCTTGACATCCATTTTCCATAATTTTCATCCTTTGCATGTTGCCAAAGCCATGATAGTTCTGATTGTTGCCATTTTAGCCACCGGACTGAAAGTCTCCTCATAGTCAAGGCCATATTGTTGTGCATACCCTTTTGCAACCAGCATGGGCTTACATCATTCTAATGAACCATTTGACTTGCACTTAACCTTGTACAACCATTTGCAGTCAATACGGACTTTGCCTTCAGGAAATTCAACCAATTCCCATGTCTCATTTTCAACTAGGATTGCATACTCCTCATCCATGGTGGTAGCACACGAGTTATCATCTGTAACTGCATCATCAAAATTTGTAGGTTCTTTATAACCTACCACACTAGCCATATATGCATAATGGTGGGTTGAATAACCAGTGTATGTAAACTTGTCAATTGGTTTTCTGACCCTATCATATCTCTGTAACTGTGGCTCACTCTGAGCTTGTCTCTCATGAGGTGATACATAATGACTCTGCCTTGCTCCAGGTGTCATAATAGACGGAATGCCCAACTCACTATCCAAACTATCACTGTTGGATGACTCATATCCTGCTGTAAGTGGACCTATCGCATCCTCAAGCATCTTTTCTTTTCCCTTATCCAATATCCCCCTCATTGACATATCCATGTCAGTGGACGTAGGAGTACGACTTCGCAAGCGTCCCAACCAAGGACTTACTGTAGGTGACCCATCACCTGTAGGACCACTCATAGATGTACTCACTGTAGGTGTATTTTCAGCATTACTAGTGCTAGTTGATCCATCAGTAGTAGCCACTGCAATAGGATTACCATATCATGATGCCAGCTCATCAAAAACAACATCTCTACTAATCAATATCTCATGTGTAGACAGTACATAACACTTGTAAGCTTTCCGGTCTTGTGCATAAGCAAGGAACGCACTCTTGATAGCTTTAGGATCCAATTTCTTCCTCTTTTCATTAGGAACATGCACATATGTAATGCTGCCAAATACCTTCAAGTGTGAAATGTCAGGCTTATGACCATACAATCTCTCATATGGAGTTACATCATGAATCCCTGTTGTAGGGGTTCTATTCAACACATAGACATCAATCACTATACTTCAGCCCAATAACCATTTGGTAAACTCTTCTCATTCAGCATAGCTCTTGCCGATTCCATCAGTCATCTATTTTTCCTTTCTGTTACACCATTTTGCTACAGTGTATAGCTACAAATTATCTGTCTTCTGATCCCATGTTTAGCAAGATATGTGTCAAAGTAATTAGAGATATATTCTCCACCTCCATCTGATCTAAAACATGAAATCTTATAGCTCAACTCATTTTCAACATGCTTCTTGAAGTCCTTGACTGCATCAAACACATCATCCTTATGTTTCAGTATGTAAAACCAAGTATACCTGTTGAAATCATCAATGAAGGATACATAGTAACAAGAACCACCAAACGAAGCATTATGAGACGGACCCCATACATCTAAATGTACCAACTGTAAGGGTCGTGAGCTATTCCGTACATATCTCATAAATGGAAACCGTGTCTGCTTTCCAAACTGGCATGCATCACAAACATGTCCAAAGTCATAATACTTGAACTTAGGCAGTACAAGCACAATCTCCTTCTGCTGCATAGATTTTAGCTTTTGTACATTCACATGGCCAATCCGCTTATGCCATATCTCAACATCTTGTATAGCACCATCATCATGTGCAAACATGGATGCTTTCAATTCTAGAATTGACGCATCAAGAGTAAACATTCTGCCATCTCTTTGGTCTCTATCAATCAATTTGCAACCATTACCGCAGTAATGACAGTCCTTATCTCTGTTTGACTGATCATTTGACTGCCATGAACCAAATCCACCACCTCTACCATGGGGTGACTCTAAAGCCACAAGATCCACACTGGCAATGTGTATTTGTGCCATGCCAGGCATTCTGCTATTGTTGTCCATAAGTGTTTTGAGTGTCTCCTCAACCTCGAAAAGAGCCACAACCTCTGCGGCCTCTACCACACTGGCTAGAGTAAAGAACAATGTCTCTGCTTTGAGACATACTAGAACCTGTATTCAGCCCAAGCTTAACTTCCTCATGTAGTAGCAAAGCAATCAGCTCATCCCAATCAGGGGGCTCAGATCTCACAGAAATAGACGTATCAAATGCTTTATACTCTTTGCCAAGTCCATTCAATGTCATTGCAATCATATCATCCTCAGACACTAAAGATCCAATGGTGGCAAGCTAATCCGCTATGTTCTTGACCTCTGTAGTGTAGGTCTGAATGCTTCTACCACTCCTAGACATGTTATTGAACTGTTGCTTTAGCTGAATCTTTCTTGCATATGTTGCATTTCCATAATTCTTCATGAGTATGTCCCATGCATCCTTTGGGAAACTACATCCAGTAATCTGTATAACCATATCATCTGATATACATAAGGAAAACCAATGTAACACCTTGCATGCTCTCTCAATTCATAGCTTATGAGCCCTTTTCCGGTCATTTGTCGAATTCATTTCATGTATTTCAGGTTCAGTCTCATCACCTGTACATAAGTCCCAAAACCTCTACCAACCAAAAAATTCTTCATACAAAACTTCCATAAAGTAAAATTTTTGTTGTCCATCTTTTCTCCCACAATTTGAGTGATATTTTCAATGCCTTGAGCATTTTCCATAGTTGCAGCTTAGGTATTCAGTGATGTATACAACCTATAAGTATCTGACTCCTTTTCCTACAGTTCAGGACCAGTATCCTACTATTCAGGATAGTTCTTGACAACCTACTTGATATAAAATATATTCCAACAATGGAAAAACACAATCAACTGAGCATAAACCAAGCTCAAATCAATTCAAAACATTCTATGGTAGTGACAAAACATCCCAGCAACAAAGTACGTCCATACAAGTATCAATGTTTATACTGTATGCAAGTAGCAGTACCAAATACAGCCAGCCCACTACTATAACCAGCAGTATTTTCTCTGTTAAAATAAGAGTATTCAGACCTCAAAAAAACCCCAAAACATCTCATTCAGTTGCCACTCTATGTAGGAGTTAATACATACCGGTCAAAATATATTGCATGTATGTCAAGTGAAGATGATAGGTATCCTTCCTGCAGACAATAACCAATCAATACCCTGGTATAACCAACAACAAATCAGTCCAAACTTTGGACTTTCAGTACTCACAATATCCCAAAAGCATCTACCACTCAAGTGGTATGATCCAAGCATTTATGAGTAGCAAATAAGCATCACATATACTTCAACCCTGCAGGTATATTGTTTCCAAATTCAGGACAGCAACCAGTTCACTATTTCCAGCTTGCAAATAAGCTCCAAAATTGAGCATTTAACACTCCAATATCATGCTCAAATGCATGATAATAAGGGCATATACATTGTTAGGATGAAAGCCACTAGCGCCTTGGACTCACCTACTGTTTACTGCAGTATACAGCCTGTCTGCACAGGTCTATGCTGAATATCTCAAAATTTGTGAGGATTTTGAAAAAAATATCTTCTGCAAAGTTGTAGACCACGTCAAAATGGTCATGAATAGTTGGCCATTTCTCCAAAAACCATTTTTATAGAAAGATATAGCTTCTGCAAAAAAATGGGCTGCAGGCACAGTCTCCTTTGATGACGTTTTCTTCAGATCTGATGTCTTGATGTCAAATGGCCACTGCCAAGCCTTTAGGCTTCACGCATTCAAGCTCTGATACCATGTTGGAAGAGAGGAGGAGAGAGAGAGTGGAGTGGAAGATGAGCGTCAGCTCATTGTTGTTCTTCTTTCATTATTCTTCCATCATACTAGCTGAAAGAGGCTTATACACATAGATATGACTAACCAAGACTAACTGTGGTTAAGTCACTGACTACACTGACTTATTGAATGTCACACATGTGTACGACTATATCCAGCTAATGTCGATCACACACATAAAGATAGACTGACTAAAGAGTAACGAGAGATTGATATTCTAACACCATTGGCAATGTTTGGATAGTGACGGCTTTCAGCAAAAGGGCAATGTGGCTCCATCACAGTTGCAATGCCACTAATAGAGGAACTAAGTGCAAGGTCTAAGGAGGGGGATCATAACTTGTCCCACCCTGCCAAGACAAACTGCCCACCACCTAAAGGAGCCACACCCGAGACCACTAAGCACCAACTCAAATGGGTGCCCAAACGGCAACTGCAACCGCCTAGAAGTCAAACTGTGTGAACTCATAACCATGGAATATCACACCGTAGGCCTAGGAGCCAAAGTTGGCACTACCAAAGTAGACGAACGATCAAGCCACGATGGGTTCCCAAAGACCTATTGCACACTCAAGGCTACTACTATGAAGGCAACAAACTAGATTTGGTTCCCCAAGGTTACAAGCGGCACACATGCCCTTCAATCTAGGCCCTCCATCCCATCTCAAAAAAATGCGAAGCCAACAAGGAATGAGAAACCAATTGATCCAAAAAGCACCAAACCCATAGAACCTCAATGAGTCTATCAACCAAAACCACAACTAGCTGCTCCTAGACCAACCCAACGTAACACTTACAGCATCCCAACGGCTCTACAAGTAGAATGCAGTGCATCATCTGAGCCCTAAGACCAACCCATCACACAAGTGGCCACTTCACACCCTACTGACCAATTCATAACACAGACATCAGTTCCTATGTTATCTAGTCGAGCCAAATCCCCAACCTCTCGTAGGCCTCAGACCCTCCTATAAGTTTAGATCTATCCTTGCCTTGGCCTTGGACCTCGCCATGAACATAGGGAACCACCTCATCACCTGCATCAGATGATTAGACACCACATTCACCATGCTAGCCAGGAGCTATGAACAATAAACTTAGGCCTCCTCGATGAGACATTAGCAATGGAGTATGCTCCTTGCCATGCACTTTTGGGAGGAATATGAGTTTGTGTTTGTTAATATTCCCAAGGTAGCCGAGGAATTGATTGCCAAAAAGATCTCTCGAGAGAAAACTTGCAAACAATGGCTCATCACATCAAATAGCAGGAGCAAAGTCTCTACAACAAGCCAGGAGCTAGAAAAGCTGACAAAGCAAGCTGACTCTAACTCTTCATTTATGCAAAAATGGTATGCTCTGTGTCTCCAATGGAGATAAGAGGGCTACCAAATTATGACCAATGCGCCGAGCAGAGACGCGTAATCGAAACAAATAAGTACGACCCTACCTATGTGGCTCCTACCTTGTTCAAAGCCCTGACCATCACATGCAAATGACCTTTAGAGGAATATATCATGGCCCATCCCTATTTGGATTGACTCCTGACTGAGGAAGAACTACATGTTGCTAGCAAGATGAACTCTAGAGACTTCCTAACTGATGTTCTGACCTACATTACACACATAGGCATTAGACCTCATGACATGGACCATCATGCCCACTTGGAGTATAACCCAAACTTCTATGATTGGCTCATAACGAAGTAAAGCACAGCAAACATGTGCTTAATGCCCTTAACCCTTCATCCTCCAATCCTAGGAAGGATTTTCATCATTCCTCAGGGGGAGGGGTTAAGGTGGAAAAGAAAACATGACTTGAACTTCAGAACTTCAAACCGGAAAATGTTCAAAAGCAAAAAAGGACGAATAAAGAAAACTTGTACTTGAAGAAAAGCTTTTATGGAAATCGTGCTTGGAATGTGCGGATTGCCTATTCTTTACTGGAACATCACACCATTCCATAATGTTTGTTCTTAAACTTTTTTTTCTTTTTCACAAAAGGTACTCTCAAATGAGCTAATTGTAAGCTGTTGTCCCATAACAGGAACTCAAAATGGAAGGCCAACTTTCGTTCTCAGAGGAAGAGCACAACATGTACCGACTAGCCACTAAAACACAAGTCTACAACCAGCTAAAGCACCACAGCATCAGCAATTTGGGGGAGAGGTAGTAAACAAGGAAGAAGTGGTGAGAAAATAGTTGACCAATGCAACCTTCGCAGATACGTAGAGAAGGTGGGCTAGAAGATTGACCACATTAGGTGCACATCCCTCTTAATCTTGCATATAACCCTCTCATTTTAGCATTTGGCCCATTTAATTTGTGTACAATGTCTTGCTCTTAGTTTAGGCCTTCATAACTTTTGTGGGACTTAAAAACTAATGAAAGTAAGTTGGCAAAAGTTAACCTCTATGTTGCATGGATGATACTTGTGATCTATTTAATTTTCACTAACCATGGTCTCTTCTCCTCTTATGCTTTTTTGTCATCTAGTAGCTTCTCTCTTGCCTTTGACTTTCTATGTCATGCATAGTGTATGGGTAACATATGTCCTCTATAGTCTAGGATCACACTACTACTTTTAACCATACTGCAAGCCACTATGGGCAATGACGGGTAACAACAAGTCTTTTGAGAGTATGCTCATGCACCTATGTTACATGGAATTTGAGCGTCATAATCACCAATTGTAACTAACATGTTCAGCTCGAACATGCTTGATGGTCTTGCTAGTAGATACTAATGGACACATACATACCAACATTTGCAATCAAGAATATAGGGATAAAAAGTGCCACACAAATACCATAACAATAATAACTATGGTTATAAATCAAAGAATACCAAAAATAAGGTAACATTGTTGCATTACATAGTTTCTTGTGTTAGATAGTTTGTTTATGATAGTCTTTGCGCTAGAATATATGACTATGAGATGAACATAACGACACTATACATATCTTGGTGCGTGCATCAAAATCTCAAGTTGCAACATTTTAACTCATTCTTGCCTTGCTATTATCCATTACACCTAATTGCCATTACCCTATCTAGCGCTCTGCCATTCCCTATAAATATCACCCCTAATAATTGGAGAGGTCTAAATTTAAGGACCTTGGTGTTGGTAAGGTTGTTACATATCTCACTTGTTGCATTACGATTTAGAGACACATAAAACATAGGTTCAACATGGTTGAAGGATTAGATTTTAGAGAAGTTATGGAGATGGAAGGATGTCCTTCTCACTCTTCTAAGTTGGAAAGTTTGTGGTGATAATAAGCACATCCTAGAGTCAATGGTTTTTAGCCTTCTCTATTTCCCTTTTGTAAGAGCTCTTGGAATGGAATTGAGAATCTCTTTAGAGATTTTCATGCCTTAGACAAGAATGACAAGGAAAATCCATGTTTGGTTCCATGACAATAAGTAGAGCTAATGATTTGGCTTGGAAATGGCTTAAGAAAATGGAGTCCTCTCTTAGCCATGTGCAATGTTGTTGGATTGGCCAAGCACCTATGTGTGGAAAGAGTCACTTGACATTTCTTGGTAAGATGGAATCATGCTTAACCTACAAAATTGGGATTGTGTAGTTTGAGACTACTGAATTGATGGTTAATGTGTGGTTATGTCGATCGCATGCATTCAAGTGAGAGGGCTCTCCCAATCAAAGGGGACTTCCTTCAACCTTCTATCTAGTTAAGTGCAACAGCTTCATAGAACAATAATTATATTGTCATGCTTAATCCAATGGTGGTGCCAAGGATGGGTTACAAGGGATAAATAAAACTATATCAAATATTTGGGATTACTTTTCATTCAATTTGTTGAACTGTTGTGAAGTGAAGGACAAGTATTCATTAAGTTTTGAAGGATACTACTAGATGTTACAAGTAGAGCTTAGGAGAAAACATAATTGGCCTACATTTCAAATGGCCGACACTCCATGTAGGCTAGGCTTTTTGCCCCTTCAAGGGAGTTCTTTAAGTAGGTATAAGCCTAGATTTCAATGGATTTTGGATACTCTAAGCAAAGGATGATTTTGATTTGTTGTTATCTCAATCCATGTAAATGTTAAGACTTTGAAATCTCATGTCTATTGTTGCACCTTTATGAGATAAGTATACCAATATGTGAAAACATGGTAAGTTCAGAGCTTGTAACTCCAAACCACATAATAAAGATTACATGGTCAACCACATACTATGCTAATAAACTATATTGGAGATTCTCACAAAGGGGAAATTTTCCATGTAATGGTCACAAATGTTATATTATTAGTCAAGTATTTAGGTACTAACACAAAAGACAAACAAATTTAATCAACTTGGTACTCTAAGACCTCCAACAAGGTTAGTGAAACTTATTTTAGCAAGGCAGCAAGTTGTATAATTAAAATGGTTTTCAAGGAAGCATTCGCATGTGAAATATAATTTCAAAACAAATATGTTGATTTGTTTAATACTCCAACAATCATTTTGCTCCCATTTTGCATAGTTCAAGAAAAGTATCCATTTGTATGTGCTTTTATGGGATTTTGGGAGGACAGCAAAGAAAGTGAGAATATAATGCCATTGACAAGTGAATCTCAATCTCCCACCATGGATGATTCCATTATCCATAATATTCCTATAAACTGGCAGGTAGGTGGATTCGCTTTCCATCAAGGCTTTGTGAGGAGGTAAGTGTGCCTCTCTCTCCTCTCATGAGATCTTTAGGCTTGTTATGGTGTAGAATGGGAGAAGAATACAAATGTTTGTGAAAAGGTCTTGTGTAAAGCATTTGCTCATGACCATTTTGCCTTGGTGACGCTGGTCTTTCGCTTTTCGCCCAAAAAAAAGACCGTTGACCATTCGGAAAAGGCGTCCGTTGACCATTGCTTTTGACCAAGTCTTTGAAACTCGAGAAACACAAAAAAGAACCAAAGAAGTCACAGCTCGGAGGCGTAGAGGGGGGCCGTCTCTTGGACCAGGTAGTTGAGCTGGAGGGCGGCGTGGAGGAGGCGCGGCCAGACATGGTCAACGCCGGGCCCCACGTTGAGGTTGAAGAGCTTGCCCTGCGAGCGGTAGTAGGCCTCCAGGGCGGCGCTCTCGGCGGCGTGCACGCCCAGGCGCTGCCGCACCACCTCCTCGGAGGCGTCGTCGGGGCGAGCCAGGAGCTGCCCGGCCGACCGAGCACCGCGGCAGCAGGATGGCGCGCCACGGGGAGGCGGCAGGCGGGCGGGCAGGAACACGCTCTGCTCGGGGTCCGCGTGGGGCATGTCCACGTGGGCCAGGTTGTAGTCGCGGCCGCAGGAGGGGCAGGAGCGCCGGCCGAGGCACTTCGCCACCAGGGCCTCTTCGTGGGCGATGTGGAGGTTGAAGGCCAGGTCAACCCCGGAGCCCGCGAGGGCCTCGTCCAGGATGCGGGCCTGCGCCACCGTCCGCGGGAAGCCATCCAGGACGTAGCCGGCATCCTCGCTGCCGGCCCGCGCCTGCACCTCCCGCACGCGCCGCGCCAGCAGCTGCAGCACCACCTCGTCCGGAAGCAGCCGCCCGGCTTCCATGGCCTCCCGCACCCTAGCCCGCAGCGCCAGCTCCCCCGGCGCCACCGTCCACCTGCCCACCCCCCTCGCCAGCTCCTCCCTCACCAGCTGCCCCGTGGATATGTGCTCCACCCCGAGCTTCTTCGCCAGCAGCCCCGCGTACGTCCCCTTCCCCACCCCCGGCCCCCCCAAGAACACCAGCTTGCATGACGCCGGCTCATCATCATCTACCATCATTGATCCTCCTGCCTTCAGCATCCTCTCCTTCGACGCTAATTCCTTCTCCCTGTCCAGCGCCCCGTGTATCCTCCTCACCGCGTCCCCGTCCGCCTGCAGCCGGTGATCCACGTGCGACACCCTCTGCTGGTGTAACGCTGCCGACTCTCCTGATCGCGATCCGGGCTTCATCATCGCATGCAGCCTAAAGGCTGCTGTACTACAAGCTCTCCGCAAAGCCATAGATGATGGAATAACGGTGGATTGCTGTACTCTCAAAAGACGAGAACTACTGTCGATGGCGCTGCCTCGTGGAGGCTACTTCACTGCTCTTGCGTTCGCTTGCTAGACTATCTCTTCGGTCCGCTCCAAAACAAATTGCAATCGGCCGACGAATTGCTTGTTGTAGGTTCTGCATGCGTTTATATTTACATAAGCCTCCGACCGCCCACGCAAAAGCGCTTTTCGGCTTCTTGCTTTTAAGCGTCTAGTGCATTTCGTTGGCGTCTACCCTTTCGTAACATAAAATAAGAAACGAGGCAAAGTCATGACCTTTGCTTCAACAAACCACGCTTTCAATCCAATTTACGTGCGCGCGAATCTCTCTTTCACTCTACCTCCCAGACTTGGGACTAAGGCCGGTTACACACCATGCTCTGGACGTGGAAAAAGAGGCGTCCACTGTCCTACGTGTCAAAAGACCATTGAGCATATAGGCCAATTATGGTTTCTCGTAAGCTCTACTTGTAGCATCTAGTAGTATCCTTCAAAACTTAATGAATACTTGTCCTTCACTTCACAACAGTTCAACAAATTGAATGAAAAGTAATCCCATTTATTTGATATGGCCTTATTTATCCTTTATAACCCATCCTTGGGACAACCATTGGATTAAGCATAACAATATAATTATTGTTCTATGAAGTTGTTGCACTCAACTAAATAGAAGGTTGAAGGAAGTCCCCTTTGATTGGAAGATCCCTCCCACTTGAATGCATGCAATTGACACAACCACATATTAACCATCAATTCAATAGTCTCAAACTACACAATCTTGATTTTTTAGGTTAAAGCATGAGTCCATCCTACCAAGAAAATGTCAAGTGACTTTTCCAAGCCAAATCCATTAGCTCTACTTGTTGTCAAGGAACCAAACACGGATGTTGCTTGTCATTTTTGTCTAAACAAAAATCTCTAAAGAGATTTTCAATTTCATTCCAGGAGCTCTTACAAAAGGGAAATAGAGAAGGCTAAAAACCATTGACTCTAGGATGTGCTTAATCACCACAAACTTTCCAACTTAGAAGAGTGAGAAGGACATCCTTCCATCTCCATAACTTCTCTAAGATCTAATCCTTCAACCTTGTTAAGCCTCTGTCTTATGTGTCTCTAAATCCTAATTGGACAACATAGATATCTAACAACCATACCAACACCAAGGTCCTTAAACTTAGACCTCACCATTTATTAGGGGTGATATTTATAGGGAATCGTAGATCTAGATAGGATAATGGAAATTAGGTATGGATGATAGAAAGAAAAGTATGAATTAACACATTGTTGCAACTTGAGATTTTGATGTATGCACCAAGATATGTATAGTGTTGTTATGTTCATCTAATAATCATCTATTCTAGCGCAAAGACTATCATTTACAAACTATCTAACACAAGAAACTATGTAATGCAACATCGTTACCTTATTTTTGGCATTCTTTAATATATAATCATCATTTATTATTGTTATGGTATTTGTGTGGCACTTTTTATCCCTATATTCTTGATTGCAAATGTTGGTATGTATGTGTCCATTAGTAGCTACTAGTAGGATCATCAGGCATGCCCAGGTTGAACATGTTAGTTATAATTGGTGATTATGATGCTCAAATTCCATGTAACATAGGTGCATGGACATACTCTCAAATGACTTGTTCTCACTTGTCACTCCCCATAGTGGCTTGCAGTATTGTTAAAAGTAGTAGTGTGATCCTCGACTATAGAGGACATATGTTACCCATCCACTATGCATGACATAGAAAGTCAAAGGTAAGAGAGAAGCTACTAGATGACAAAAAAGCATAAAAGGAGAGGAGACCATGGTTGTGAAAATTAAATAGATCACAAATACCATCCATGCAGCATAGAGGTTAAATTTTGCCAACATACTTTTATTAGTTTTTAAGTCCCACAAAAGTTATGAAGGCCTAAACTAAGAGCAAGCCATTTTACACAAATGAAATAGGCCAAAGGCTAAAATGAGAGGGTTATATATAAGATTAAGAGAAATAATGAATGTTTGGTCATATGTGTGAAAACTAATGCATGCCACTCTTTCTTTATTTTCTTCTCTCCTCTTCTTCCCTCTTCTTACACAATAGCTTGATGAGCTTCAATAGGGTGTGGGAGTGAGCTTAGAAGTGAAGGCAGTGAGTATTGAAGTGGAAGCACAAAGGAATGGAAGCAAGAGCTATGGTAGAAGGAGAGAGAGAGAGAGAGAGGTGTAAAAATTACACGGCGCAACGAACAAAATCTGAGAAAGAGATAGAGAGAGAGAGTACACAACAGATAAGAGGAGAATTAGAAAATTTCTTTAGCTCCAAACAACTGATACAGAGATGGCTCTATCCACCCGTGCACTTCCATAGTGAAGCTTAGATGGCGATCTAGATAGAAGATAGGTGAAGAGCTTAAGGCTAGCTGGAACAACTCTGACTGGGTGAAAGATAGATAATCGATGGTTGTGAAGGGGTTTAGCTTTTATAGCCCGTGAAGGCGATTAGGTCGGCATGACTGACCTACCATATGAGCCTCCACTAGTCGGCCACGAAATATTCCAGAGAATATTCCAGGGCCCTTACCTCGCAACTCGATGCAATGTGCCTCGAGTTGCTACTAGCTTAACTACTCAGTCCAACCCAAAGATTAGACCCACAATGGTCACATTTTTGCCATTCGGTCACATAGACCTCATCTGATATACAAGTCAGGACTCAACCAATGTCCGAGCTCACATTTGGCTTCTCCTCATAAGGGGGCCTTACAAATTTGAGCACCATGGATCATCGGTCGCACCTTATGAGGGTGGGGCATTCAGCACATCTAACAAGAAGATGTGGAAACTCCAACAGCCACAATGTGTGATAGCCTTCTCTTTATTCAAATGTCACTGAAAGAATAAAGAATAAAGTGACATTGATGGGTGTTTGCTACCTGCATTGCAACCTACAAGTGTGCAGGTAACTAATACATAGTGCAAGTATTGTTAGTGTAACTAATACATGGGCAGCTAGGCACAAGCGTCTTTACCCCTCCACAACCTCAAATGGAGTGAGCCGTGAAGTGGAAGCATAGAGTGGAAGCAAGAGCTATGGTGGAAGGAGCAAGAGCAAGTAAGAGGGAGACACAAGATGTGGGAACTCCAATAGTCACAATGTGTGATCAGCCAACCCTTTATTCAAAGGTCAGTGAAAGCATAAAGAATAAAGTGACAGTGATGGGTGCGCACCACCTATAGTGTATAGGTGTGTGGGTAACTAATACATGGTGTGGATACAGTCAATGTAACTAATACATGAGTGACTAGGTACATGCACCTTTACGCCCGACAATCTCCCACTTAAAGACAAATGTGCCCCTAGTGAGGAGAGAATAAGAAAAAGGTGACAAAGTAAAAATGTACATAAGTACAATAGGATGAGAAAAGACGTCATCTTATCTAATGCCCATCAACTTTCTAAGGAAGGCAAAACACTTAGGTGAGAGACCTTTAGTGAGAAAATCTCCAAGATTTTGGTCAATTGAGATCTTGAAAAACTCAATGGACTTGTCCTCAACAACCTGTCGAATAAATTAATAACACACCTCAATGTGCTTCATCTTCACATGGATGACCGAATCAACTAAATAGCATTGATAGAATCTGAATGTAATGTAGAGATCACATTAGTAATGCCAAGGTCCTACCTACCAGATGGCCTAACCACAGAGCCTCCTTGCAAGCATCGGTGACTACAACATACTCTTCCTCTGTAGTAGATAGGATCATGCATTTTTGCACCCTAGATATCCAAGAAACAATATCTCTCTAGCATAGGTGAAGACATAGCCAGAGGTGGACTTCCTACTGTCTGCATGTCCTACATAATCAGAGTGAGTGTATCCCATGACTCCTGTATCCTGGCTACCATAACAAATGCATATAGATGTTGTGCCCTTCAAGTACCTCATGATACCCTTGATGGCATCCCAATTCCATATATCCAACATAGCCATATAGCATGCCACAACTCCCACTGCAAATGCAATGTCAGGGAAAGTGACTATCATGGCATACATCAAACTGGCCATTGTATATGAATAAGGGATCTTGGTCATCTCAACCTTCTACTCATCAAATTATGGACAATTGGCCTGACTTGAAGGGAATGATCCCTGAAGTGGAAGCATGGAGCAAAATCAAGAGCCATGGTGGAAGAAGCAAGAGCAAGAGAGAGACACACACAAGATATAGAAACTCCAACAGTCACACTATGTGGCTAACCTTCCCTTTATTCAAATGTTACTAAATGAATAAATAATAAATTGACAGTGATGGGAGTTCGGGGCCTTTACCCGCAAAAACCTCCCAATTAAAGGAAAATGTGTCCCTAGTGATGAGGAGAGAAAAAGAAAAAAATGACAAAGTAAAAATGTACATAAGTACAACAAGATGTGGAAAGACATCATCTCATCCAACACCCATCAACTTCCTACAGAAGGAAAAGTGCTCCACTGAGAGACTTTTAGTGAGTAGGATTTTGGTCAGTTGAGATATTGATAAGCTCAATGGACTTGTTCTCAATGACCTCTCGAATAAAGTGGTAATGTACCTCAATGTGTTTTATCTTCGCATGGAAGATCGACGAATTCTTGGCCAACTGAATAGCACTCATAGAATCCGAATGCAATGTAGAGACCACATCAGTAATGCCAATGATGGCCTAACAAGAGAGCCTCCTTGCAAGCCTCAGTGGCCGAAACATACTCTACCTCTATAGAGAGGATTGTGTGTACATCATGGACATCCAAGAAATGGCATCTCTAACAAGGTGAAGACATAGTCAGAGGTGGACTTTCTATTGTCTACATGTCTTGCATAAGTAGAGTCAGTGTATCCCACGACTCCCATATCTTAGCCACCAAAATAGATGCACATAGCTATTGTGTCCTTTAGATACCTCATGATACCTTTGACAACATCCCAATGCCATTGGCTAAGTGTAGCCATATAGCATGCCACAAGTCCCACTACAAAAACTATGTTAGGGTGAGTGGATATCATGGCATACATCAAACTATTAACTGCAAATGCATAAGGGATCTTGGCCACCTCGATCTTCTACTCATCAGACTACAAAAAAATCAACCTAACTAATCTTCACATGAGATGATAAAGGACAACCCAAGAAACCCAAGAATATGTGAGGAATGTCCCATGTCCTTCATCTCAAAGCTCTTCTTGAGATGACCTTTCAATGCATCTTGCTCATCATGAGCACACCCAATAATCAACATATCATGCATAGAGAGGATCAAAATCATAAGGCTACCATCACAAGACTTCTTCATGTATAAACATAGATCCATATCACTGTGGAAATATCCCTATGAATGCATAAAAGCATCAAACTTGTGTTACCATTCCTTAGATGCCCGCTTAAGGTCATTAAGGCTCTTCCTCAATCTACACACTAGGTATTCTCTACTAGGTTCTACAAAATCCTTAGGTTTTCATTGGCCAAGATTAGCCATATAGCAAGCCACAAGCCCCACTACAAATACTATGTTAGGGCGAGTGGCTATCATGGCATACATTAAACTACCCACCACAAATGCATAAGGGATCTTGGTCATCTCGGCCTTCTACTCATCAAATTACATAAAATCGTCCTAATTAATCTTCACATGAGAAGGTAAAGGACAACCCAAGAAACCCAAGAATATGTGAGGAATGTCCCATGTCCTTCATTTCAAAGCTCTTCTTGATATGGCCTTTCAAGGCATCTAGCTCATCATGAGCACTCCCGACAATCAACATATCATCCACATCAAGGATCAAAATCATAAGGCTTGCAAAACCCTTAGGCTGCTCCATGTAAATCTCATCATGCAAGTCCCCATGAAGAAAAGTTTTCTTGACATCCATTTGATAAAGATTCAAGTCAAGCTAAGCAACCAAAACTAGTACCAAATGTAAGGTAGTCACCTTCACAATAGGAGAAAAGACTCCATCAAAGTCCATACCATGCTCCTGCTTGAAACCCTTAGGAACCAATTTGGCCATGTATATTGACTTGGGGTGTCTAGGAATACTTTTCAACTTATACACCCACTTGCATGGCAAAGCATGCTTTCCACTAGGCAAGAAAACCAAGTCCCACATATGATTTTTCTGCAGTGATTCATACTCTAACTGTATGGCCCTCTCCCAAGAGTGACTATCACCTATGCACATGGCCTCATCATAAGTAAGAGACTCAATAGCATCTGCCACCATAACATAATCCATAAAGGGAGATTGCCCTTGAACTCAATCTCCTATAAAGACAAATGAGTAAGAATAGAATAAAAATCATTTAAGTGAACTAACATGGAAGTGCCCTCCTTCATGCGAAGGTCCATGAGTTGCTTCAACCCAATACATCTGAGAAGTGGGGCTCTACTTGTCATACACATTGTGAATCTTTTCCCGTAAGTCCCATGTGGACTACCCATTAGAGATAATGTTATAGAACACCTACTTCAAGAGGGAAAATATGATGGTGGACTTAGCTCATCTAATTTAGCCCAATCCTCCACATGAATATGTTTGAGCTTGACATCCTCATGTTTCAAAGGCTCAACCTGCATTTTCTACACAAACTTGCTAACCTTGGGCCTTCTAAGAGCTATAGTTGGTGCTATCCAACTTGTCAATATTAAAGATAGCACTATCATTGGAATGATCAGGCATATTGAGACCAAGTAAATTCATAGAAGAGCAAAATAGGTTGTTGTAATAACTTGCAAATCAACCCCAAAACCATTGCCAGATCAAGTTGAAGACAAGAGGAACTGCTAAACCAAGAAGCTTTCCACAAAGTATGAATAAATGATTGCCAAAAAAAAGTGACTACCCTAAGGAAAACTTCCAAAATCTACAATTATAATTTGTTGTACATAAAGTACAACGTTGTACATAAAGTACAACAGTAAGAAAACCAAGCCAAAATTGAGCTACACTGAGACAAGACAAACTGGAATTGCTAGGTGATATCTAGCATCATGTGGGGTATGTGAGAAACTCTCGCCACCATCATACATAAGACAAGCACCCAAACCTATCAACTGCAATCTTTCACAATGTGGTATACATCAACTCACATAATAGTAATGCATGCAATAGGTGTCAAGGTAACAAAAGAGACCAACCAAAGGCACGATCAAATGAGAAAAATATCAATAAAGAGCCAAGACAGGTGTATGCATAACTGACAAAAACCGGTGCTATTTTGAGACAAGTCTCAACTTAGATCGACCCTCAAGGCATAACTAACAAAGACCGGTGCTAGTTTGAGACAAGTCTCAACTTAGATCAACCCTCAAGGCATAATTGACAAAGATCGGTGCTAGTTTGAGACAAGTCTCAACTTAGATCATCCCTCAAGGCATAAATTGCAAACATATAGCATGTAAACAAAGCATGTGCATAAAATGAATATCCCATTATGTTAGTAATCAAGCTCAACTCTAGAACCACGAACTCTATGTAACATCAAAGTCAATGAAGTGGCTCCCATTGGAACAAAGTCGGATGCAGAATGAGCAAGCGAAGCTCAAATACATCATGTACATAGCATCAGACATCTAAGATCCAAGTGTATATATCCACAGCATCCAAGTTAAAGTAGTCGACAAAGCATCCACTGTAGCATCCAAGCAAGTAACTGATAACCAATGTCAATGTCCAAAGCTCCAGAATAACTCAAATGAAAGTAAAATGCAAAGTCGAGTGTCCATCAAGAATAACAAATACATGTAGCATCCATATCAAACATCTAACATCCAAGCAAATAGCTCAAGTATCATCCAAGAATAATAGGCATAAACTACCTCAAAGAATGCTTGTTATAGCAAATTAAAGACAATGTCAATCCAAATGAGCTTCAATCACTGCTCAAAAATATTCTGGAGTCATGACAAAGCATGTGACATGAACCATAAGCATCAATATATCAACCCAAGTAGTCGATAAACACCTGAGAAACAATAGGCATGTATTGTATTGACAAAATAACCTTCAGTCTTGTCGATTACAGGAGCCAAATCTCTATCGATTTGACCAAGAACGGTGCTCAAATTAGTGCCAAAATGACTCAAAGCATTGGCATATCATCCTCAAACATGGTGGCATCATAAATAGCCATTTAGGCATCAAATGAGCATGCCTCTGATCAAATGAGCTTCATCCCTAGTTATTAAGCAACCAGATCACTATCAAACTAAGTAAGAATAGTGCTCAAATTAGCTCCAAAATTATCTCCAATCTAAGGGTAAGCTTCCTTGAATGTATGGGCATCAGTTAAGCATGAATGGGCATCATTTATGCATCATTAAGCAAGAGGCGTCAATGATAGGGGACTATCCTATTTTTATAGACTATATGTTGAATACATAGTCAATAAGCTAAATACCAGTTTTCCAATCCCAATGCCAAGGGTTAAAGCTAATGCCAAGGCCAATGCTAAGCATCCAAGAGGAGTTGTAAGTGCTTAGTGAGCAATCCAATGAGATGGAAATGTTGGAGGAGTGTTGTTGTCCCAATTAGCCTGGAAACATACGCAAACTAATTGAAGTTGTTGCTACCTTTGCTGCCCATAGCAAGGCTTAAAACAGAGATGAATGACCTCTACCAAGGTCCTAGATCAGGCCTGGAGAGATCTTGATGAGTGTTGGAGCAATAGATGACTGATATGATCCTCAAGAGATGAAGCAATGGCTACCAATGCTGAATCCTTGCTGTAGGTAGCTCGAATGGAAGCTAAAGCAATGCCAAATTGAGCTCAAGTTCACAAAGAAGAAAGCTCTAATACCAATTGAAGAGAGTGAGCCTTGAAGTGGAAGCATGAAGAGGAAACAAAAGCTATGGTGGAAGAAGCAAGAGTAAGAGAGAGAGACACACCACACAACATGTGGAAACTCCAACAGTCACACTACGTGATCAGCATTCCCTTTATTCAAATGTCACTGAAGAAATAAAGAATAAAGTGGCAGTGATGGACACCTGCCACCTACAGTGTGCAGGTAACTAATACACGGTGCGGGCACTGTCAGTGTAACTAATACACGAGTAGCTAGGCACAAATGCTTTTATCCCCAACATGACTAACCTTCACATGAAAAGGTAAAGAATAGCCACTAGGCTTAACATCCTCTAGATGAAACCACTCAAGGACCTTCTGGATATACTCCTTTTGTGATAAGTAAAGGAGCTCCTTAGAGTGATTGCGCATAATGCACATGCCAAGAACATGTGAGGCATGTCCCATGTTCTTCATCTCAGGGCTCTTTTTGAGCTGACCTTTCAAGGCATCCAACTCATCATGAGCACTCCCAACCATCGGTATATCATCCACATAAAGGATCAAAATCATAAGGCTTCCATCCCAAGCCTTCTTCATGTATAAACACGGATCCATATCACTGTGGGAATATTCATGTGAATGCATAAAAGCATCAAACTTGTGGTACCATTTCCTAAGTGCCTGCTTAAGGCCATAAAGGTTCTCTCCCAATCTATAACTAGGTGGTCCCTGCTAGGTGTTCTGCAAAGCTCTTAGGCTACTCCATGTAAATCTTATCTAATAAAGACCCAAGTCAAGCTAAGCAACCAAAGCCAGTACCAAACGTAGGGTAGTTGACTTTACAATAGCATAAAAGACTTCACCAAAGTCCACACCATGCTCATACTTGAAACCCTTAGCAATCATTTGGCCTTGTATGCTAACTTGGGGTGTCCATGGGTACTTTTCAACTTGTATACCCACTTTCATGGCAAAGCATTCTTTCCATTAGGCAACAGAACCAAATCCCACATATGATTTCTCTACAGTGAGTCATACTATGACTGCATGGCACTCTCACAAGAGTGGCTATCACATTTGTCAATGGTCTTATCATAAGTAAGAGTCTCATTAACATTTGTCACCATAACATGATTCATAAAGGGCCCAAACTATATAGGTTTTTGTCTATCTCAAGTAGTTGGGGGGCCTGGACATCTTGTGGAGCATCACACAGACCTAGTGTAATACGTCACCGTTCCAACGCCACCGTCCCATTTCTTCCCCCCTTTTTATTCCTCCACCATCATCGTCAGAATTCCCTTCTTTTATTTTCAAAATAAAAATGAATTTTTTAAATTACCTTTTCTCCCCCCCCTCTCAACGTAGTCGGTTGACGGAGGGAGGGGGAGTTGAACCACAAGATGGAGGGGGAGTTGAACCACGAGCTAGAGGGGGAGTTCAACTACGAGATGGAGGGGGTTGCTGAACTAAGTGTTGACATGGCCAAGAAGATGATGACGAAAGGGGGGGCTATATCCAAAAAGACGGCCGTGATGACAGCACGTGGATGTGACAAGGGGAGAGAGCCGTAATTATTAGGTGAAGGAGGAGGTCGTGATGATAACAGGAAGCTAAACGCGTACTTACAAAGGTAAAGAGGGAGATCATGCATGCATCCATCATTATTGGCTTACATCTTGGAGGCTCCCAAATTGTTTCGTGCTTAGGACCTCAACACAAAGTTGAGCCATGACACAACCCTATCATAGAATTCTTTTCCCCCATTAATACCCACTTCTCCCCTATATAATCCCCCCCCCCCCCCCCGGTTAAGAAGGGACACCCTATTCTCCTTTTTTCCCCCCTGTTGCCAGACTTCAGAGAAAGAGAGAGAGAGAGAGAGAGAGAGAGAGAGAGAGAGAGAGAGAGAGAGAGAGAGAGAGAGAGAGAGAGAGAGAGAGAGAGAGAGAGAGAGAGAGAGGAAAGAGAGAGGGAGAGGGAAGGGTAAACATAAAGAGAGGGAGAGGGAAGGGTAAACATAAAGAGAGGGAGAGAGAGAGAGAGAGAGAGAAGAGACTCAAGAGCAAATTCCTTTCTTGGGCAAAGGCTCGAGTATCCTCTCTCCCCATCGCAATCCTCGTAGCCTCTCCATCAATTGCCTCTAATTGACAAGGAGACCACGAAAGTCAAGACAAGGTGCAGGGAATTTGGTACCAAGGAGTCCTTCAAGAGAAGTGAAGGTTGCTTTCCAGTTCCAAAATGGCCCCAAAGCGTAAACTCTCCCAAGTAACTGGAAAAGCTCCAACTAAGGGAGAAGGATTGGACAAAGATGCCACCATCAACATGAATGGGTTGTCAGGCATGAACGCTAACTCGACACTCCAAAACCAAGTATCGCTACCGTGTCTAGTAATTGAAATCGAAGATTTAAGCATGGACGTCATTAGAAAGAAGTCATACCTCTCATTGAGTAACTTGCAGATTTTGAAAGGTAGTTGAAAAGGGTTTAATAACCATGCGTTGTGGAGGATAGATTAAGCATCTACGGGTTATTGTAGAAATTAAGTCGAATATTAGGTTCAAACTTTCGTAGATGCATCATAGATTGCCAAGGTACATAAATATTCAGTATAGGTCAATTGCATCCCATAGAATATTGTAGTGAATTAACTCGAATTTACAATGAGCTCATGCACACTTGCATTTAAATATTTAAGTCGCACCTTATGAATTGCATGAATGCATTAGAATGAATTTTCATGAATGGGAATCCTGCATTGAATCGTCAACATAGGAAAGACTTGCATCTAGATTTGCATGGCATCATGAATAGCCTCAATTACACCACATAATAGTGAATGCATCTAAAAATGTAGATTTAAGATGTGCATGTGAAGTGATAAACTTAACTGCAAGGCTTAGTCTAGTATATGAAACCTTACATGATGAGTGAGGCTAAGATTCAATTCAACTCAACTAGGGTTCTAATCGCAAATAGGTCAAGTTACCCTTACGTCCATATTTTTATTCAAAGTCAACATGCTCTTTGATCCTTACCCCAATAGCCAACCGCGATGGACCCAAAACACTCTTGAGTATATCATTTTCAAAATACGATACATCTTGAAGTTAACACAAGAAATCTCGAATGGCATAAGCACATGAAGAATGACTATTCTCCAAGTTACATTTGATACTCGCAACTATTTCAGAATGGTAAATAGACTTAGTTTACGCTTGTCTTGCGAATGGAGTGAACACTAATTCCTGCTATCTTGAAGGAAGGAAACCCTAGGGAAAAATTAGAACCCCGATTAAATTCTAAAGATGGAAAAAATGGTTACCAACTGACCAAATAGGATCCTAGATGGAGATCTTAAGATAAGATCCAAAGGATAGTAAACTAGGGAAGCTATCATCTGAAACTATAGCATAATTGCTCACCCTTATTATATAGAAGAGAGGTCAAAAGGAGGGTATTCTCTATCCCTCGGAAGATGATGGAAAGTGACACCAAGGCAAGAAAGACCCAAGAAGGGTAACAGTAAGTGTTTAAGACAAGGACTCCACCACCTTAGCATATGTCCTAAGCACTCGCCTTCATTGTTGTTTGTGCTTGTAAATCTAGACTCAATGTCTATGAAAGGAATGTATGAATCAGGCTCAGAAAAGAAATTTGAATAATGATTCAAGTTGAATTCAAGGAGGGCGCACCAAGCTACCCCTAGCTAGCCACCAACCCTAGCTAAGGGGGTTCCAAATAACCAAGACGGGAACATGGACCAAACCCGCTACGAGAGGTCTCTCCATGGGTTAGTTTGAATGTAGGAGGACGCTTGAAAGGTAGGGGGCTCTGGCTATAAATTCCCTGCCTCTGGGACCTACTCAAATTATCTTCGTAACTTGACATAGATTCTTGAGGCCCTGTTACTAGTACAAGGGTGGAAACTTGGAGGAAATAAGATGCATCCCCACGAATTGCAGAATATGTCCTTTTTGGACAAGATTTGTATCTCAATTAAGATGTTAATATAAAGTTTGCTTCCAAGGAACCTGTCTAATTCTGCTTTCGTGTCAGTACCATAAGTTACATGAAAAAATCATGTTCCCTAAAAGGTTTAATGAAGGAAGCTGATTTTAAATGTCACACATAAATGTGATAGGACCTAATTAGAAAACTAAAGAATGCCCATTGAGGGAAGCCGGTGGGCGGAACCCTTGATGGGTCCATTCTATAGTAGGGTGGTCCCAAAGAACTTGGAGGCTTCTCACAAGGTTTTACCAATGTTTGACCTTTAGGTATTGTTAAGTTAGAACTTGATTCATGCCATTTTAGGGGGTCGAAATGGGACTATGCCCTACGGGCAGAGAGGTTGAGTGGCGGATCCCTCTCATTTCCTATTCTCTTTGAACCAAGTGTGGCATGGGTCTGATTCTCGGCTTGGGTATCTCTGCATAAAGTAGGATGTCTAGGATCAGATGCTAGAATACTATTAGGAGACCTTGGCCACTAGGGACCCCGATTTCAAGTTGATCCTAGTGGGTTTTGACCGCGAGCGGACTTGGAAAACCCTAGGTGACAAACCCTAGAACATTCCATGGGAGTGCCGGGCAGTGACACTTGGATTCGTTTCTTGATGGACCACTAAAAATGTGCCTGAATAGCTATTAGGCAGGCATGTTATAGTTGGTATCAGAGCAAACGAATGAATAAAACAATCTGGATAGGAATAAATTAGGGAGAGTGAAGCAATATTTTCACTAGGAAATCATTCTTTTTTCTCTTCATTCACTTGTGGATTGTTGCCACTTCCAGACCTATGAGTCATGGAGCAAGTTCCTCATATTTCACATCATGTTCAAGAGGGCTATGAACTCTTCCAACAATCCAATATGATGGGGATCCTGGATTGATTCTACAACCCCTTAGCGCTTTATGTGGAAAGGTGTTGGATTTGGAGCACGGGATATTCCTATATAGATGCCAATCGACTTGCCTATCTTCAAAACAACCTGAAGAGGCTAAAATGGTTGGAAGATTTGAAGATTATGAAGTTATTCATCTTCCATGAGGCTTGTGTAAATTCCATCCTACACATCGAATGCCGATAAGTAGAACAAAATTTCTATATCTATGACGAGGTCAAGTCTTGCCAGCTGGATAGAATTAAAGTAATGGGGCGAAATGAACATCATGGCTATCAAAAACGGGGACTTCCCAAACTTTCCATGACTTGCCGCTTCTTGAGGATCCATTCTCCCAATCCATATTACTATTTTGTCCCTGTAGCTGAATCCAATAGGGAATTATTAACCTAGTGTTGATGTATCTATTGGAAAGAAAATCATCCCATCCAATCTCTATCTATTCCCAAATAATTGTACTTAAAGCTTATGCTTCTTTATGGATAAATAAGAATTTTGTGTTTATTTGATTTGTCACACAGTAGTAATGAAAAATGATTCAAGATGTGTAGAGATATGTAAACGTTATCTTAACATGAAGGTTTTAATGCAAAACCACATACAACCCCAAGCGCAGAACCAGAGTCTTGTTTCTACAATCCTAGTGGAGGTACAAGAGAAGAAGTTTCTTCTCAAACAGATTAAACCACAAGAATTCGACGAAAAAGGGAAGTCTGTTGAAGCTGATGCTGAGGTCTAGATTGAATCGATGGAGGATTACTTCAGTGCAACAGGAATAGCACCTATAAACCAAGCTATGATTGCCAAGCTCAAGCTTACCGGTGAGGCTAGACTCTGGTGGAAGCAATGGTGTAAGGACCAAGAAATCTCACAGAAAGCACAATAACTTGGGATAAGCTAAAGGAAGTCATGCAGGGAAGGTACATGCCACCTACATACAGAACTCAAAAGATAAATGAGTTCTTTAAATTGAAACAGTTGGGCATGTCATCACTGGAGGCGTACTACTCGAGATTTGTCTCCTTGTTCAAATATGCTCCAACAATGAGTATTCCCCAACAAGTCTCAAATTTATGTAATGGGCTGAACCCACCAATGAACACTCAGTTGGAATCAATGTTTCCATTGGATTTGCAAGATGCATTGATAAGAGCAGGGTCTACTGCCCATGAAGTCTAGCCAAAGCCCAAAAATAATAGACCCTAGTCTCACAAAGACCAGAATCTAGGAATGTTAAAAGCTCAATTCAAAAGGGCACAAGGACAAGGTCAACGAAAGAAGTCGATGGCAAATGCAATCAGTGACTTTGTTCCCACTCAACGAAGTGATCAAAGCCTGTGATGTTTTCACTATAATAAACCTGGACACTTCAAAAGGGAATGTCCCAAACTTGGGAGAGATCGTCGCCAAGGAAAATTCAGTGGCTAAGTTAGAGCTACCCGTGGCTGCAGTTGTGCACTAACGGAAAGGGCAAAAATTTCGAATATCTCCACTAAGGGGATCAATGAAGAAGAAAACCTATCCATGGAAGTTGAGATTGAGAGGGCATCCATTCATGCCACTCTCCATAAAAAGGCCCAAACCGCCAATTCTCGGTGATCCAAACACCATCAGATTACCAAGGTAAGAAATTCAAAACCCTAATTGACTGTGGCAACACTCATTCCTTCATTTCACCAGCTTGCGCAAGAAGGTTAGGAATAGCCACTTTAGTTGCACACCTACTTTGCTTGTTGAACTAGCACATGGGCAAGAAATCACTTGAACTAGACAAACTACTAAGGTGGAATTCCTACTTGGAGACGAACCCACATCTGTTAAGATCAGGGTAATGAATTTAGGATTCCATGAGTGCCTGTTGGGGATGGATTGGCTAATCCCCAACGACGCTCACATCCACTATGGGAAAGGACAAGTCTCCTTTCAAAATCCCAAGGGTGAGCTAGTTACTACACAAGAAGAAGCAAGTAAACCAAAGATCCAACTAGCTAAAGCAACACTAATAGCTCAAGGAATAAGAAAAGGATTACCCATCTATCTGATCAAGCTAAACAAGCCGGAACAAGTAGAGAACTCCATTGATGAGGAGTCATCATGGCTAAAAGAGTATGCGGATGTGTTCCCAAAAGAATTGACTGAATTACCACCACCTAGAAAAGTGGATCATGAGATCAAGCTAATACCAAGAGCTGCACTAGTCGCAAAAAGGCCATACAAGATGTCCATTCCTAAAGCTATTGAGTTAAAGGAACAACTCAAATAGCTATTGGGGTACCAACAATTCTCCTTGTGGGGGCTCCAATCTTGTTCCAAAAGAAGAAGGATGGTGCACTTCGCCTTTGCATCAATTGTAGAGGCCTGAACCAAGTAACCATCAAGAATAAATATCCTATCCCAAGGATAGACGAGTTACTTGATACGGCGTTGCTGCGGCCTACCCCAATCCATCACCATCATCATTGCCTTCATAATCGTCATCTTTGTCTTCATCTCTCTCCCTTTCCCAATTATTCCCTCCTCCCACGTCATCCTATAACTCAGAAGCATAGAAGCTTCTTAGAAGCTTCTAAAAACAAAGCTTCTATAAGCCTTGTTCATCCTCACCACTGTGGGTTTTGCCTAAAACCACATTCTGTAAGGTCCGCGCAGAATAGAAGATCTTGGGCAAAAAGGGATCCGATACGTGAAAGAGCCAAAGAGGAATTGTTGAACCTGAATTCGACTCGTCTATGGCTCCCAAGAAAATGGTGAGAGGCGCTCACGCGGGAGTTTCTACCCCGAGCATACGCGTGGATATCCCTACGAGTCCTCAAGCCCAGGTTCTTAAAAGATTAATCCCGCATTAAAGGAATGCATTGGGCACATTTAAATTTCATGAGGAAGTTATGAATACAAATTATTCATTCGTCTTATGAGTTTTAGTTGCATTTTGCTCTTTGCTTGCATTTCCAAAGTGACAATCCCAATTGCATATTGCATAGGTTAAAAGGATGAAAAAAAAATTTAATGCATCCTTGTCTTCCTCACATGAAAGAACAAGCGCATAATGCATCTAGGCAATGATTTCCTAAATATGATTCGTAAGAAATAATCGTTAACATCTGTTAGAATATTGTCCAAATAATTGCATTACATGAAAAGGAAACCATAAACTTACCTGTTGCATGCGAGGATGCTTGCATTTTTAAGTCGGGTTAAGTGCCGCTGAAAGGATTAAGTCAATAATAGTCTTATGACATTCGTCATGCATGAACTTCTTTATCGAAGTTGTATTGGAAAAAGATGCATTTCATATTAAATCATGAATTTAATGCATCGGACGAAAGGGTTATAGATATAATTCTTGTTGAAACTCAACGTAGGTTTTTATATGAGTTAGCCGTGAATTTGTCAATCATCATAATTCTAGCAAGGAAAAGAAATGGTCATTGCAAACCTTATAGTTGCATAGAAGTAAAAGTCTATGATTCGCATACTTGCATGGAATGTTGTATCTTGAATTTAGTTATTTGCATCTCTTAGGAAAGTATTTTCATATATTCTAAGCAAAGATCACTCTTGTCGCAAGACAATTAGATCGTTTTAGGTAGATCGCTTGTAATGGTATAACCCTCAAGGGATTCGTAAAAGCATAACTAGTCAGTATGATGAACACTTCAAATTGCTAGGTAGAGTTTAGCACGTTAAAAATTCTGCCTAGTAACGCACTTGGGACGCCAAGTCGAGACTTTCAAACCCAAAGGTCCTACCCACATTCACGGAATGCTTGGGTTAATTGGATGCCCATACAATAATGATCTAGGGTTTTCACCCTAAGGATCGAATGACCAAATGCTAGACTTCCGATTGAGTTTAGAAACCCTAGGGCCAAACGTTATCGGCTTAGCAAGGTTAGGGTTGGGTTGGGTCAAGAGGACTCCCAAACCCTACATCTTCACCAAACATATTTCTTGACCAAGAAACGCCGTTTGTTGGGAGAAATGATCCCACGAGTTAGGTGCGACACTTGTGCAACAAGTTGCAACGTCGCATGGTTTTGTGTTAAATCACAAAGTAGAGTTGCCACTCCTTAGAACAAGGTTGGCAGGTTCTAGCGTAAGTCTAACTTGCAAGAGGATGAGTAGGCATCCTGCTACATCACCCTTCTTTGGGCTAATTTGCCAAGTTAGGGAAGTTGTGTATTGCCTAGCAAGCAAAGGATCAATCAAGATGGGGTGACGAAGTTGCCCATGATTTATTGTCTTAACTTAAGGAACCTAAGGTGTTGGTTAATTTGGGTTAATAGGGTATAAACCCTAACCCAAGGATAAAAGGGTCCGGATCAGATGTGTTGGACGCATTCGGAGAAGAGGATTCACACCTTAGCAGTTGGCCAAATAAAAGACCACTGGATTGTTTGTGTTTCTATAAGTTAGGAGCATTGTTTGTACTTTCTTTGCTCAAGGAACTAAAGATGGAAAGATAATTAATGGTTCAGGTTGAAGGCCAGGAGAGAGACAGCATTAGTTACCCCCAACTGTCTACCTAACCCTAACCAAGGGGGTTGTTAGTCGCACCGGGAACCTGGACCGAACCTGCCACAAGAGGTCTCTCCGTGGGTGCTACTTGGATCAGGAGGACGCTTGGGTGCCAGGGGGGCTCTGGCCGTAAATCCCTTGCCTCCAAGTCCTACACAAGAGGCTGGCGTGACTCGGGATTGGATCTCGAGGCCCGCATACTAGTCTATGGGCGGAAACTTGGATTAGTAATCCCTGAGGATTGCTGGATTGCCTTCGCGTGGATGGATTAGCCTTCGGGCTGGATTATATGATGTATTCCAAAGATAAATAAGATCAATTGCTGAAAAGGAACTTGTTTGACACTGTTTTTCTATGTCAAGTGCTAAGATTACGTGAAGGAATCAGTGATTAATTGGCTAATTAAGGAAGCTATTTTAACGTGTCAAACTAAACGTGGTAGGTAATTAGACAACTAAAGCAACCTGGAGGAAAGTGCGGTGGATATAGCTATGGGTCCGTCCTACGGATGGGTGGTCCCAGGTGGTCGGGAACTTTTCTTGAAGGAGATTGATGGCAAGAAACGTTGACCTAGAATCTAGGATACTAGAGTCCCGATTTATGATGTTTTAGGGGAACGGAATGGGACTATGCCTTATGGGCAGAGAGGTCAAGCTTTGCATCTCTCTCGTTTCCCATTCTTCTTGAACCAAGTGCAGCATGAATCCGCTTCGATCCTGATGTTTCTGCGTAAAGTAGTTCGCCTGGGGTTCAACGCTAACTACCATTCTAGGAATTTGACCACTAGAAAAACCCTGATTCAGGTCGGTCCTAAGTGGGAACGGCTGGAATGCTTCCACTTTGTGGCAGACTCGGGAAGTCCTAGATCTCAAACCCCGTGACATTCCGTGGGAGTGCGGGCAGTGCTTTCTAGACTCTCTTCCCGATGGGCTGCTAAAACGTGTCCTGCAAGTGAACAGGGTGGCACATTACACAAGAGAAGTGAAGGTCACTTTCCAATACCAAAATGGCCCCAAAGCGTAAACTCTTCCAAGTAACTGGAAGAGATGCGAGTACGGGAGAAGGATCGGGCAAAGATGCCACCATCAACACGAATGGGTTATCGGTGTGAATGCTAACTCAACACTCCAAAACCAAGTACCACTACCGTGTCTAGTAATTGAAATCGAAGATTTAAGCATGGACATCATTAGGAAGAAGTCATACCTCGCATTGAGTAACTTGCATATTTTGAAAGGTAGTTGAAAAGGGTTTAATAACCATGGGTTGTCAAGGATAGATGAAGCATCTCCGGGTTATCGAGAAAATTAAGTCAAGTATTAGGTTCGAACTTTCATAGATGCATCATAGATTGCCAGGGTACATAAATATTCCATATAGGTCAATTGCATCCTATAGACTATTGTAGTGAATTAACTCCCATTTACAATGAACTCATGTACACTCACATTTAAATATTTAAGTCACGCCTTATGAACTGCATGAATGCATTAGAAGGAATTTTCATGAATGGGAATCCTGCATTGAAATGTCAACACAGGAAAGACTTGCATCTAGATTTGCATGGCATCATGAATAGCCTCAATTACACCACATAATAGTGAATGCATCTAAAAAGGTAGATTTAAGATGCGTATGTGAAGTGCTAAACTTAACTGCAAGGGTTAGTCTAGTAAATGAAGCCTTACATATGAGTGAGGCTAAGATTCAATTCAACTCAACTAGGGTTCTAATTGCAAATCGGTCAAGTTACCCTTACGTCCATATTTTTATTCAAAGTCAACATGCTCTTTGATCCCTACCCCAATAGCCAACCGAGATGGACCCAAAACACTCTTGGGTATATCATTTTCAAAATATGATACATCTCGAAGTTAACACAAGAAATCTCAAATGGTATAAGCACATGAAGAATGACTATTCTCCAAGTTACATTTGATGCTCGCAACTATTTCAGAATGGTAAATAGACTTAATTTACGCTTGTCTTGCGAATGGAGTGAACACTAATTCCTGCTATCTTGAAGGAAGGAAACCCTAGGGAAAACTTAGAACCCCGATTCAATTCTAAAGATGGAGAAAATGGTTACCAACTGACCAAATAGGATCCTAGACGGAGATCTTAAGATAAGATCCAAAGGATAATAACCTAGGGAGCGTAATTGCTCACCCCTATTATGTAGAAGAGAGGTTAGAAGGAGGGTATTCTCTATCCCTCAAAAGATGATGGAAAGTGACACCAAGGCAAGAAAGACCCAAGAAGGGTAACAGTAAGTGTTTAAGACAAGGACTCCACCTTATAAGATATCCTAAGCACTCGCCTTCATTGTTGTTTGTGCTTGTAAATCTAGACTCGATGTCTATGAAAGGAATGTATGAATCAGGCTCACAAAAGAAATTTGAATAATGATTCAGGTTGAATTCAAGGAGGGCGCACCAAGCTACCCCTAGCTAGCCGCCAACCCTAGCTAAGGGGGTTCCAAATAACTGTGATGGGAACGTGGACCGAACCTGCTACGAGAGGTCTCTCCGTGGGTTAGTTTGAATATAGGAGGACGCTTGGATGCCAGGGGGGGCTCTGGTTGTAAATTCCTTGCCTCCAGGACCTACACAAACGATCTATGTGACTCGAGATAGATTCTCGAGGCCCTATTACTAGTACAAGGGTGGAAACTTGGAGGAAATAAGATGCATCCCCACAGATTGCGAAATCCGTCTTTTTTGACAAGATTTGTATTTCAGTTAAGATGTTAATATAAAGTTTACTTCCAAGGAACCTGTCTGATTCAGCTTTTGTGTCAGTACCATAAGGAGTGGTTGGGCGGAACCCCTGATGGGTTTGTTCTACAATAGGGTCATTCCAAAGAACTGGGAGGCTTCTCACAAGATTTTACCGATGTTTGACCTTCAGCTATTGTTAAGTTAGAACCCGTTCATACCGTTTTAGGGGGTCAGAATGGGACTATGCCCTATGGGCAGAGAGGTTGAGCGGCGCATCCCTCTCGTTTTCCATTCTCTTTGAACCAAGTGCGGCATGGGTCTACTTCTCCACTTGGGTATCTCTGCGTAAAGTAGGATGTCTAGGATCCGACACTAGAATATTATTAGGAGACCTTGGCCACTAGGAACCCCAATTTCTGTTGCGAGGCGGACTTGGAAAACCCTAGGCAACAAACCCCATAACATTCCATGGGAGTGCCGAGAAGTGACACCGCTAAATACGTGCTTGAATAGCTGTTAGGCAACCACATTATAGCTAGGCTATTGGAGCATCAGTCACTGTTGCTGCAGGCTGTCTAGCTAGCTATACATTAGCAAGAGCCTCCTCTTGAAATATCACCCTGCATATTTCAATAGCATGCTCATGCTACTTATGCATTTTCTCCTCATGGAAACAACATGATGGCTGCAAATAACCTTCCAAGCCTGTGGATCCCATAGGCAATAGCCCATCTCACCTACATCTCCATAACTAAGAAAGATGCATTTTCTAGACTTAGAATCTAGCTTATTGCACTTATCATTGGATACATGATAAAAAGCCTCACAACCAAAGACATGTAAATGAGTATATGAGGTAGGTTTTTCAAACCATATCTCCTCTACAACAACCTGATAGTTAAGAGTAGTACATGGGGACCAATTTATCAAGTGTACAATTGTGGTAAGTTGGCATGGCTAAGCATACTATGAACTCACTCTTGAATTGTCATATTCATACACTTAGCCATACCATTCTAGGGTGGGGTGTACAGAGCAATCAACTGACGTTGAATACCCCTCTTATCACAAAATTGCTCAAAGGTGTTAGAGTCATACTCACCCCCATTATCTAACCTTAGGTATTTCAGTCAATACCCAAACTAGTTCTCAACCAAAGCAACAAACGCTAAAATGTAGCCAAGGCTTTCAACTTCTACTTAAAAGGATATACCCAAACCTTATGCATATAGTCATTAATAAAGATAATGAAATATTCTGCACCACCTAACAACTTGCAAGGCATTGGACCATATACATCCGAGTGAATGAGAGCCAATGGCTCACCCATGCATATCATACCAGACTTTTTATGCGTATTACATGTCTACCTGCCATATAAACAATGATCACAAGACTCAAAGGACTTGTAGTCAAGGGGTGGAAGATAATGCAAATGAGTAAGCATCTTCATTCCTTTCAAGGGCATATGCCCAAGGTGACGATGCCAAAGCAATACATATGGAGCTACATCCAGTATCAAACTAACCCAAATACAAGCAAGGGGTAAAGAGTATGGGACTTAGCACCACATGCAATGACAACATTCGCACGAGTAATCTTCCATGATGAATCACCAAAAGAAACTACATAACCTGCATCATCTAGATTATCAGGAGAGATAAGGCTCTTCGTGAGAGACGGCACATTATGTACATCATAAAGAGTAAACATGCTACTTGAATCGACATCTACCAACTATCTCTAATGCCAAGTCATTACCCCAATGGAGCGATCTAGTCAAACTGCGATAGGAGTAGAACTACTCCCTATGAGGGGTCACATGAAAGGAAGCTCCTAAATCTATTAGGAAATATTGAGTATACCTTGACAAAGCATCAATCAACAATGAAGTATCAAGAGAAGAAGTTGCAAGTATAAAATCATCATCAGAATCAATATACACACCATTAATCTCTTCAATTTTGCATGGCTTGCTAGGGATAATGTTGCAATCATCATTTTTGTCTTGTACTTTACCCTTGCTCTTTTACTTGCACTTGTCCTCATGCATTTTATGGTAGTGTGGCTGAATATGTCTTGCTTTCCCACAATAATGATAAGTCAATGAGAACTTATGGCCACGGGACTTCTATTTACAGGACTGCTGATAGTCTCTCCCAAAACTATCATTATCGCTCCTACCATTATTACCTCTAATTGTCAAAGCATGAGAGATGCAAGAAGCATCGATATTCTTTTTGTTAACCTCTTGATTCAAGAGTGCACCCTCTAGATCCTATAACTTCAAATCCCATCAGCATGCACATTTACACACATAGCAGTACAAAAGGTATCCCATGATTTAGGCAGTGTAACCAAGAGTAATAAAGGGGAAAGATTACCCTTGAATTAAATCCCCTACAAAGACAAATGACTAAGAATAGAATGAAACTCATTTAACTGAGCTAACATGGAAGTGTCCTCCTTCATGCGAAGTTCCATGAATTGCTTCAATCTAATACATCTGAGAAGTGGGGCTCTACTTGTCATAGACATTGCAAATCTTTTCCCATAAGTCCCATGTGGACTGCCCATTAGAGACAACATTATAGAACACCTACTTCGAGAGGGAAAATGTGAAGGTTGACTTACATAGCTCATCTAATTCAGCCCAAACCTCTACATGAATACGTTTGAACTTTACACCCTCGTGTTTCAAAGGCTAAACCTGCATTTTCTACACTAACACTTGCTAGACTTGGGCCTTCTAATAGCTATAGTTGGTGCCATCCAACTTGTCAATATTAAAGATAGCACTATCATTGGAGTCATTACCCATATTGAGACCAAGTAGATTCACATAAGAGCAAAATAGACTCATGTAATAACCTACAAATCAACCCCAAAACCATTGCCAGATCAAGTTGAAAACAAGGGATACTAATCAAGTAATGATATATCCATAAAGTCAATGCAAATAATTGTCAAAGAGAGGTGGTTGCTCGCATAAATAGTGTAGCAAACTACAATTACGACATGCTGAAAATGAAGTACAACAATAAGAGATTGATGCCAAAGAGGGAAAATCACTGATACAAGGCAAACTACAACTGCTGCGAGGGATAGCTCCAACTAGGAATGAGTGAATATGCAACTAGCACCGAGGATTGTCAAAGAAATAGTGTGTTAGATGAAGATACATCCCATAGGCATAACCATTATGCATAGAGTGGATCTCATAGATTAAGAGAGGAGACCAACCAAAGGCACAATGGACTGAGCAATGTAACAAAAGCTTGATACATAACCAACCAAGATGCATACATCACTGACAATATCATGATAGAGATGGGTGATGGCCCAAAATTAATGTTATATGAGTGTTAGATCAGCCCTCTAAGCATCAACTATGTACATAGAGCATGACAAGAGCATGTACATGTTACCAAGTCCTACAGTCACACTGTGAGACTCTCAAGCTCAAGTGCATAAGCAAATGCTCAATTTAACATTAAACTATCAAGTAGAAAACCCAAATGAAACAAAAGTCGAATACTAGATGAGCAAACAAAGTTCAAAACATCATGTGGAAGGCATCTATATAACCAAGATCCAAGTAGCATATATCCGAGAGTAGTCGACCCAAGTAACTTGCAAAGCTCTTACTGGAGCATCAAATGATAATAGATAACAATGAATGACAGTCAATGTCAAGATTCAAAGCTCCAATCTCAGCTCAAAAGCAATCCAGGAGCATAATCAAGTATGTAAGTTCAATGGTATACCCCAATGTAGCATCCAAAGTGCTCGAGAAGTATCAACAAGCAATAGATATGAAGTTTCTCTAACAAAATAGCATTCAACCTTACTTATTAAAGCAATAAAAACCCTCTATAAAACTTAGTAAAATAATTCTCAAATCATTCCCATATCATTTCAATATACTGGCATAACATCCCGAAATGACTTGGCATCAAATAGACATCCCAAGAATCATAAGTGACCTCCAAACAATGAGTGAAGTGTTGTTTTGAACTCTATGATAACAAACTATCACAAAATATGAATCAATGGCTAATCTTGGGAGCTTCAAATGATGTGTAAGATGACAAGACCAATATCAGGGAGGACTCCAAAGGTTGCCAAGTGTTGGGAGCAGTGCTAAGAGTTGGAGAATGGGGATGAGAATGTTAGAAAGTGGGCAATAGCAACATGTGTTATTCATGTTTTTGCTAATGCTCTTGTTGCTACTCCTGCTAATGGTATTGAGACTTTGGAAGCACTCTAAGGTGCTCAAATAAACTAAGTGATGCCCTGAAACAAGCTTCAAAAGGGGGAAAGAATCAAGGTAGGGCTCAATGAATACCTCGGGGTGAAGAATCCATGGTTGCCATTGAAACAATGGACTAAAGCTTTTCTCCACAAGTTGAGTTAATCTCTCACAAAAGATGGCTTTGATACCAATTCAAGGGAGTGAGCCTTGAAGTGGAAGCAGGAGCAAAAGTATGAGCTATGGTGGAAGGAGAGAGAGAGAGAGAGAGAGAGAGAGAGTAGATTGGTTATGTTGGTTAGTTAGTACGTTGGTTGGTTGGTTAGGTGTAAAGAGAGAGAGAGAGAGAGAGAGAGAGAGAGAGAGAGAGAGAGAGAGAGAATGTGGAAACTCCAACATTCACAATGTGTCACCAACCTTCCCTTTATTCAAATGTCACTGAAAGAATAAAGAATAAAGTGACATTGATAGTCACCCGCCACCTATAGTGTATAGGTGTGTGGGTAAATAATACACAGTGCAGTGGCTAGGCACAAATGCCTTTAGCCCCAATAAGAAGAGCTTCTTGAGCTTGAGGATGTGAAGATTTGTCCCTCTTTCTCTCTTGAATGTTCTATTCTCTTCTCTTCTCTTTCTTGCTTATGTGTTTGAGAGACATCATATTAGGAGCTACAAACTATGCACTACAAACATGAGACCGTCAAAAGTCCCTTCCACAACAAACTAGAATAGACTTGTGGGAGTTGACACGTCAATGAGTATTCATGCAACTTTCTAGATCTCTTCTTGCTTCTAACATCCTTTGGATAGGAGTGAAGTAAGAGAAAAGAGAGTGAGGAGCTTGGAAATTGAGTAGGCTAGGTGAGAAATAGCCTTGTGAATGACTAGAACTACTTGAATCAATGTGTGGTTTGTAAAACCCCTTTCATTGAGTTTGAGTACCCCAACATTTTAGTTTCATATTAGGATGTTAAAGCTCTATCCATTTATTGGTATGCTTAATATCCTTCCCATTTTGGTAGAATAGAGTGTGTCTTATTGCTAGTGTGGATTGAGTTTACTCTTCAACATGGTATCACACTTTGCAACCCATTACTACTCTAGGAAGTGGTAGATATGTCATTGTGTAAGAGAATTTGAACACACCAACAAAATTAAAACATATTAGGATTATTTTTCAATTTTTTTATGCATTTTATATTTCGCATCGTCTTTATTTTGAGTAGAGGTTGCATACACAAATGGCATGAATAGGAAGGAAATTGCTCTCTATAATGGAGCAGAAGGTAGAATAGTCTGATAAAGTAAATCACCAACACTTTCGGAGATGCAAGTAGACGTACTCCAACAAAATTCAACTAGGTGCAATTCTACCAAGTAGAGGACATGCTTAGGGTTAGCTATCATAAATAACTTTGCACAAATTTGCAAGGCAATAAAGCAATGGTAGAGTGAGTGTGGTGTTATATTACTTGTTTTTCAAGAAGGCTAATTGAAAATACCTTGTAATTCAAGTGGAGGGCCCATTCATAGCATAGATGAAGCTCAGCACATACAAGAGCAAAGTAAACAGTCATGTGTTGCAAGTCTTTACAATGTGCAATATTAACTGTTAAGAAACACAGATCTTGAGCAAGGTTAGCTATGGCAGTTGGAAGTCAAAGACAAGAAGCATGTTGATATGGACTAGACACACTAACTATTACTCAAGTGAATTACGTTCCAAGATTAATTGACTTGGACTCATAAACACAATCTTGAGTAGACATGACAAGAATTGAAAGTACAAAGTACAATGGCATTGCATTCAAATGATTGTCAAGTACACTCTTTTATAGTTGTAGGATGGTACCAATTTCGCTATTGTGCCTATGGGATACAAGGCAAGTTCTCTAGACTATTGCATGTTCATTGCCTTACTAGTCTATATAAAGAGACTATCATAGGAGTGTGATTGCATATTTCTCAACACCCCTCCTCAATCTGTAACGTGTCCCCCTGTCCACTTGTAGGACACGTCTTGGCAGCCCATTGGGAAGAGAGTCTAGAAAGCGTCGCCCGACACTCACAAGGAATGTCACAGGGTTTGCGATCAAGGTCTTCCCGAGTCTGCCACGAAGCGGAAGCATCTTAGGACCGACCTGAATCAGGGTTTTCCTAATAGTCAAGTTCCTAGGAGGTAGCTAGCGTCGAACCCAACCACTTTGCGCAGAAACATCAGGGTCGAAGCAGATTTATACTGCACTTGGTTCAAGGAGAATGGGAAACGAGAGGGATGCGAAGCTCGACCTCTCTGCCCGTAAGGTATAGTCCCATTCCGTTCCCCTAAAACAGCACAAATCGGGACTCTAGCTCTATAGATTCTAGGTCATTGTTGCCTCACAGTCAATTCCTTTGAGAAAAGTTCCCAGCCAACCGGGACCACCCTTCCGTAGGACAGACCCAGGGTCACGTCCACCGCACTTTCCTCGAATTGCTTAGTTATCTAATTACCTACCACATTTAGTTTGACAAGCAAAAACAGCTTCCTTAATTAACCAATTAAACACTGGTTCCTTCACGTAACTTAGGCACTGACACAGAAAAACAATGTCAAACAAGTTCCTTTTTCAACATTTGATTTTTATTTATCAAAATCTTTGGAATACATCAAATAACCTGCCCGAAGGCTATTCCAGCAATCCTCAGGGATCGCTATTCCAAGTTCTGCCCGTTGACTAGTATGCGGGCCTCACAAGTTCCTATTGACACAATCCAAAACCTTGACCCTACTAGGCTGATAATCATTTTGGCGCTAGGGCCCCTAAATTCCTTGCGGAAGTCTAGTATTTGGTCATCTGATCCCTAGGGTGAGAACCCTAGATTATTCCTACACAGCGGATTTGATAACCCTAACATTTCAAGAATGTGGGTAGGACCTTTAAGGTCAGAAATATTAAATCGGCATCTAAGTGCGATACTAGGTAGATTTTTAACATAGCTTAACCCTACCTAGCACATTAAGGTGACCATCATATGCTAACTGATCATACCTTTATGAATTTCATGTAAGCTACCCAATTACACGTGAATTACTTAGTTGATCTAACCAACCTATGATTAAAGATGATCTTCCCTTTAAAGATGCAAATACTTTCTTCTAAACTTGCAAGTACTTACCCTAAAGAATGTAAGTGTCCGCAAGACGTGTGAGATGTATCATTCCATGCAATTTCATGACCAAAGACCTTTTTGCCTTTATGCAACTATAGGATCTACATTGATCTTTCTTTCCCTTGCCCTATGCGATATTGATTGACATTCAAAGTTATTCTTATAACCCCTACGTTGATGCATCGAATTCAAGCTTTAGTGTTTTTAATGAAGATGCGTCCTTTTCCCAATTTCGAACTATGATAAAGGAACTCTATGCATGGATGCATCATTCTTTCATGACCAGACGCCAATAAATACATCATTGATTTAATCCTTCTTCTACCGCTTATTGCAACCTAAATTGTAACTAACATTGCATGCGAATTGCATAATATCAAAGTTCATAAATCTTTTCCTTTCGTTGCAACTATTTAGGCATCATTTAATGTCTATCTACAATTATCTTATACGAGCCGCAACCAGGAATTTGTTACGTAAGTGCATTGTGTGTTATATGCCCTATCCTTTGCGTGATGCAACAAGGATGCTGTCTTAGTGCAATTTCATCTTTTATCTTATGCATCCTATATTCAAAAATGCGACTACCCTTGACCATGGAAGTGCAAGTAAATGCAGGTACTTGTCGTGCAACTACACTTTGTAAATCAAGCGAGTATATAAATTTTCCAATGCATTTAAGTTTCCTATGTGAATTAAAACATGCTTTGTGCATCCTTTCCATGCAGAAATAACTTTCGGAACCTGGGCATTCAAAATCGGGGCGTTGTCCACTCTCGTACTTTGGGTGGAAGCTCCCATGTGCACTCCTCTCAACTTTTGCTTAGGAGCCATGATGAAGTAGATTCCAACTCAGCGATCTCTCCCTTGGCACCCCTTACGAGTTTCTGAGTTGCTATTGCCCGAGACCTCCTTCTCCGCACAGGACACAAGCCTTGCAAGACACGATTTTAAAATAAAAACGGGAGGCACGGGTGAACTAGGCCTAGGGAAGCTTCAATAGAAGCTTCCAACCTTCTAGAAGAAACACGGAGATGACATGGAGAAGATGATTGGAGATGATGATGATGGTGAAGATGACGACGATGACGATGATGACAACGATGATGATGATGATGATGATGATGATGATGATGATGATGACGAAGACAACGGGGACAATGGCAGCCTGGCGGCGTGGCCAGAATGGTGGTGGGTAGCTCCTCAGAATGATGGGCAACAGCATGATCATGCCCCTCCCAAGCTTGGGAGGGGGGGTTTATATGGGGTGAAGGGGGGGGAATAGCCACACAAGTGGTAGGTAGCATGCTTCCCCTCCCCATGTTCCTCCATAACACCTACTTCTCTCTCTCCCTGCCATGCAACGGGTGAAGGAGAGGGAGTTAATATTTTAAAAAATTGCAAAATTATCCCCTTTTTTTTCCCCGTGAAGGGTGTTCCTACGGTGGCTTGTGGTTTCGAGCCACGGATTCATATGCACCATGGTATTGTTAATGCACGAGGCTGGAGCACTTAGGCCAGAGTTTCGTTGTTGTGGAAGATCAATCGAAATTGCTTTTTCCCGGGATCAAGAGTCGTTAATATTTCGTTGTGGAAATATTACACAATCACAACCATAAAAAGCACTAACTATATAGAGGTTGTCATTAGTAGAACCTTGCTAAGTTTAGACATGGAAAAACCAACCATATAAAGCTAAGTTTAGACATGGAAAAACCAACCATATATAGTGGTTGTCATTAGTAGAACCTTGCTAAGTGTAGACATGGAAAAACCAACCATATAAAGCTAGAGGTTGTCACAAGGCCTCACTAAGTGTGTAGAGGCTATAATGCACAAGTTGCATGAGGAGTACAAGGCTTATGATGAGAACATTAAGGCATGTACATACAATGCTCTAAAAAAGTCACTGTCTAAATAGTGGGAATAGAAGGACTGATGAGGCTTGTCCCTCTACTCTTGAGTATCTTCTTCTTCATGGTCTTCTTTATCTTTGACAATTGCAAGGTAGTCATTCTACAATCTTTTCTTGGCATGACAAAATTTTTCAATGTGTCCCATTCTTTTGTAGAAGTCGGAGACAATGTCTTTCTTCACTTTGTACTTGTTATTGACATAGAGAACATGTTCCTCCTTTTAAGTGCTTGCTTCTTCTTTACCTTTGAGCTTTTTCTCTTGTTTTAGGAGTGATGCTTTGATGTCTACCAGCTTTGGATTTGGCATATTAATTAGTGTGTTGGAGCCATTACCAAACTCTGGAGGAAGACTCTTGAGTAAGACTCCAATGCATATGTCTTCTTCCATTTTTAAGTTAATCCCTACAAGTTGAGTTAGCAAACTCTCCTTATAATTAAGGTGACTTGAAAGGGATATATTAGCCTTCATATTCAACTTGAAAAACTCAATCAACAATCCATATTTTGAAGATTTAGATTGGGCACCAAATAGTGTGTCCAACTGTTCCCAAGTGGCACGAGATGTATCACATGTGTCTACGTGGTAGATATAACTGTCATCAAGCTGAAGCTTGATGATTGCTTGGGCTTTATCATCATTCTTTTGCCATACTGATGCAAGAACAACATCTCTAGGTTTCTTCTCTTGGCCACCATTGGTTATTGACCAAAGGCCCTTCTTCATCAGGATCTACTTGATCCTCGTCTGCCAAGAGTGGAAGCTTGTTCCTTTGAAGCGGCATGATAGTGAATCTTTTGCCACATTGGTTGGCAAGATTAGAAACAAATTAGCACCAAAAACTTCATATCAAACCAGCAAATGAGTTGCTTGGATGTGTCAAGAGACACAAGTGCGAAGAAGCACTAATGAGTATCAAAAGATACTATGCTTATTGAGCTTATGTTGAACTTTGATGGTTGAATCTTTACTTCCTTATTGATTTGATGTGGCAATCTCATTGAAGACTAAGTATGGTAGTAGATTAGAGTGTCAAGGTCATGGTTGAATCAAATGGAGTAAGAAAATGAAGTGAAAAAAGAGCTTTTTTACTTGGTGGCTATGGCTGCCACTTAGGGTTTTCTATAGGTGAATAATATTTCACTCAGAGCAACTCATATAAGCAATTATTCCATGAGATACGTGATGGGAATGCCTGGCCCATTTGGGCACCCTCAGGGCATTCCTTCAGAGGTATTGAAGCATCCTTTTGAGTGTTTATTTTAGTTTGCAGGGTACAACAAGAAGGGACTGCAAAAAATTTCGTTTTTTACTTCAGCTCTCCCTTGGTACTCATTGGCAGTCTCATTTGGGCACTATACACTTGGTTTATGCTTGGCATTTGATCCTGAGCCTTGGCATTGAGCATTGACGCGATTTACTTCAGGTTTAGGACTGCTAGACATAGTTTACAGGAAGCCCATAGCAGTGCTACATTAGCGTTTTATGTCTGGATCACTTTGGCATTGACATTTGATGCCCGATTGGTCCCAAATGCTCTCCAAATGCTAGGGGAATGTATGCCTATGATGTGAGATGCTTTTGGGGCTGAATTTTCTTAGCTGTTGACTATTTTACATAGTCCATAGGCAGCCCAAAACATGGCAGCTCCTTGTCATTACATTTTATACTTATTCTACGTGGTCATTTGATACCTGATTATGCCCGGTTGGTCTGAAGTGGTCCCTGAATGTTCAGGGAATGTATGCCTATTGATTGGCCATCATTTGGAGCTGATTTAGTGGCCTGAAATACTTAGTTTTACATAGTAAATCAGTGCTATACACTCTAGGATTGAAGCTTATTTAGTCACTTTATGCTATGCCTACTGGTCATAGGTGCTTCTCGGGTGTTTCATATGACTATTGGGATGCAAATGAAGGTTGGAAAATGCTTTGGATGGTTTCAAAATGTATTTTGAATCTTGTTTGAGCTCCGTATTGGTTGGCATTTACATGACATTGGTCTACACTGGCATGCTTTGTGACAGAGGTTATACCTATGGTCTATGTATGACGTGTTGGTACATGCTTGATGCTTATGTTACCTACACATGCTAGTTACATTGTTTGGACTTGAATGCTACTAGAACTTCGTTTGGGCTTGACTTTGAATATTCTGGAGCTTATTTTGGTCTTTCTTTGGCTTGTCACAGAGATTGATTGGGATTGTCTTCATGACATTGGATGCCCTCTCCATGCTGGATCGGCAAGTGCTTCTTCCAAGTCTACTAGCTCCTTTACTTCTCTCATAATCTTAGCCACCATCAAGGGCATATTGACTATGTGAGCAGAAGTCTTTCTTTGCTCCTCTATTCTCAAAGACCTTCTTGGTCCATTTGCCTTTTCCTCAACTATGGTAGGCATAGGATTACTGCAATCATAGAGCTACTTTACCCATTGTGGCAAGGTGATTTTTCCTCCTTGAGAGTAGGGATAGCTCTTGGGATAGGTTCATAGTGGACTACTTCTTCTTCGTTGGATGATAAAGTGGAAGAACTTATATTCTCCTTCTTCACCATATGTGACTGCTCCTTAAACACCACATCACGACTTTCTATGATATTCTTTGTCTTTTGGTCATACCATTTGTAAGCCTTTTGCTAATCACTATACTACAAGAAGATACATTTTGTGCTTTTTGGATTTAACTTGTTTCTCTTATCCTTTGGAATATGTGCATATAATTCACATCCAAAAGTCTTAAAATGTAAGACAGATGGTTTCTTACCAGAATAGGCCTCATGAGGAGTTTTTCCCTTAAGAGCCTTTGTGTAACTCTAATTGAGAATGTAGACTACAATATTATAGCTTATTCCCAAAACAGGTTAGGCAATTCCTTTCCCTTAAGCATGTACCTTGCCATTTCCACAATGATGCAATTTCGGCATTCAACAATGCCATTTTATTGAGGTGTATGAGGTGTTGTCAATTGATGCTTAATCCTTTTGCTCTTGCAAAAGTGTTTAAACTCCTTTGAGTTGAGCTTAGCACTACCATCTATTCTAGACTTCTTCACACTTTTTCTTATTTCATTCTCAACAAGTTTTAGCCATTTTTTAAACTTACCAAACAACTTGAGCATTATCACGAAGGAAGTACATCCACATCTTCCTACTATAGTTGTTGATGATCAACATAAAATAAGAAGAGTCTTCCAAGGCTTGTATAAGCATTTTATGGCACAAGTCAACATGAACCAACTCTAGAGGAGCCTTTGCTATATTATTGCTTTTTTGTGGAAATACATTTCTCTGTTAGTTCTTTCCCATCATACAAGCTTCACATGCTTCCTGCATTTCAGTTACTAATACAAGTGGTAGCTGAGCAACCATACCTTGCTTACGCATCTCCTTTAACACTACAAAACCAATGTGACCAAATCTTTCATACCAAATTTTACTTGTGCCCACACCCTGATAGCTCCCATGCCCCGCAACTCAATGCATTTTGCCTGGAGTTGCTATCAATATAACTGCTCTATCTAACCCAAAGGCTAGAACCACAAAGGTCACCTTTTTGCCATCTAGTCACTTAGACATCATCTAACATATAGGTTAGGACCCAACTAATGTCCTTTCTCACACACGGCTTCTCTCATAATGGGGGCCTTACAACTTAGAGTATCGTGGATCATTGGTGTCACCTTATGTGGATGGGACATTGAGCATATCCAACATGGTTCAAAGATAAATGTCATGGTGAGGAGTATTTATGAGAATGTAAGATGGCATCGATGAGGATATAGGCAGTTAATAATTCCACAAAAGAGACTTGTATGGTGTCTATCTAAATGCGAAGATTACCATAGCAGATCTATAGGGCAATCACCATTTCTGTGTGTAGGATTCCTCACCATACCTAGTGATCTTAGGATAGCCATTTATTATTGCAGCATGAATGGAGACTAAAGTTCTAGATAATGGTTCTACCTATGTAGAATCAAGAGCAAAGATAACAGAAGAATAATACAATTTATGACTGTTTGTGTCAATCGTGTAAGAAATAGGGATACATTGTGGGATTATCTAGTGCCTCCTAAGTGATAGAGAGTTTTCTTGTAATGTGGGACTGCAGTAGTACTAAGAGGATAAATCTCTCACCTATTGTTGTATGTGAAGAGACTTTTACTTTGGACTTCATAGGGATTCTTAGCATAGTAGCTTTCTTGAAATTCTAGAGGATTGAAGAAATGAACATATCTTCTATCTTTTGCAAACACAATTGTAGAGATTTTAGCTCTATTAAAAATAGAGTAGAATATTGGGACTATCATCATACATGCAATTCTTTGGATATTTCTTGAGTCATTGTTGAATTTATGATGTATGAAGAGACATATGAGAAAAATAGGGTTGAAGCCAAAGTTGAGATAAAGTACAATATAGTGGATAAAAATGTGAAGCCAATTGTAGTATCATTCTCTCTAGAGAGTGAGAAGTTGATTAAGTTGGCTTCCAATCCAAAACAACCAAACCTAGGAGATCCGAGGAACATTACCCATAAATTTATATAAAAATCTCTTAAAGAATTGAAGATTGGATGTAAAGAGTACATGCAGTTTCAAACCTTCATCAACACAAGAGACACCATCCTTGATAGTTTTGATCTAGTATTTATACTGATATTAGAAGAGACAAGCTTAGGTCTTGTGGCATCTTTGTCACAAAGTAATAATAGTTTAGAATAGGTGCTCTACTCTAATACATGCGGATGTAGAGATCATGGTTATGGTTGTTATGGAAAAATATCAGGGGAAATTTCATGACTCATAATCAGAGGAGTCGCATACAAATGGTAAAGACTATTCTTGAGGCAAGGGGAGCCATGGAGGATGTGGAGAATGCAATAATTGTGATTAGAAAGTTCATATTTCATATGAATTTCTAGAAAAGAGAAGAGGTGAAAATAAGAGAAATGGGAGAAGATAACATAGCTGTTATGCATCTATCAGTAATTAGGTTGATAATGAGAAGTTATTTGTTATATACAACAATGCATAAATGTACATGTATTAGTAGTAATGACTGATGATGTATGGTATGTGAATTTAGGTGCCTCTAACCATAAGACATCTCATAAAGAATGGTTTAGGAAAATGAAAAATCCTAAAATGCTTGGTTTTGTGAAAACAAGTGATAATACAATGCATCCTATTACTCATGTTGGGAGTGTTCCATTATTATGAAGGATGGAAAAGTTAAAGTGTTTGGTTGGTGTATTGCATATGCATAACATCATAAAGAACTCGGCATCTAGGCAAATGATTGAGAAATGATTGTAAGTAAAGTTCAATCAGAATTGATATTTAGTGAAGATTTCAGGAATGAATGTAATGTGGTTGCAAAAGGTAAGTATATGGAAAGGATGCTTACCTTGGATATAAATGTGCTTGAACTGAAGGCTACTATGTTTGTGTAAGTTGCAAGAGTTATGGCTGATATTGATATTTTGTATAAATGTATTGGCCATGTAAATATGCAACAATTGAAGAATATGTAGTCATGTGAAATTGTGATGGGCTTTCCTAAGTTTAGAGTGGGGGACAAGTATGTGAAGCATGCCGATTTGAAAAACAAACAAGGTCACTCATATCCTCATGATAAATAGGTAAGTAGGCATTTACTTGATGTTGTACATTTAGATATGTTGGGTTCTACAAATACTACACCAATGGCTAGATGTAACCTTTATTAATGATCATACAAGCAAGGCACATGCATACTCCATGAAGGAGGAAAGTGAGATATTCTCTCACTTTCAAGATTTAAAAATATGGTTGAGAAATAAATAGCTCTACAAATTAAGTATCTAAGGTTAGATGGACTGGGAGAGTATCTCTCTAATCAATTTAATAATTTTTTAAAATAGCATAGAAAACAAAGGCAGTTTACATGCATGTACATCCTGCAATAGAATGTTATTGCTAAAAGGAAGAATAAGCACATTGCAAAAATTACATGAGCATTTGATAGTTGAAACAAGTATGTCTTGTTATTATTGAGATGAAGCTATCTCTACAATTGTGTATATTATGAACATGACTCCCACTACTTTAGTGCATCATGTGACACTGGAGGAGAAGTTTATTAGTAAGAAATCATATTTGTCACATGTTAAAGTATTTGGATGCATTGCATGTGTACATGCTTCTGATGATGAGCTAAGAAAGAAGTTGGATCTGAAAGCTAAAAAGTGTGCATTTGTAGGCTGTTCCTTTGAGCACAGGGATTACACATGTTATATTATATGAGTGATTGATATGTGACTAAAAAACATATAATGAAGAAGACCTAGGAGAGAGATGAGAGAAGAAAGAAGATTGCAGAGAGGAGAGAGAAAGAGGGAGAAAGGGAGAGAAAAAAGAGAAAGACTAGCAAAAGAGAGAGAGAAAGACAAGTAGATAGAGAGAAAGAGTTCTCTGTTCACGTATCCCATTGCAAGCTCTGAACTAAAGTTTTTGACTTGCAAGGTACTTCTCTCCTTCTTGACACATTTCCTTTCTTTCCTTTTTGAGAGTGATGTAAGATTATGTGCATGCGATCAGATGTTTCAAAGTGATGCATTTTAAAATGCACCATTTTCAAAGTGATCTCAAAGTTTCCTTTCCTAGTAAAGCACCATAAATGGCCAATGGCATTGGGTTTTGGTAGTAGGGTCTTGGAAAATGGTAAGATCATTGGTTGAAAAGGTGTGCCAAACTCTGTAGTAACCATGTCTATATCTTGAGGGTTTTTCTTGAGGGTGCCATTGGAACTGTAACTACTAGTTTCTCTTTCCTTCTTCTCTCTCTAATTCTCCTTCTCCTTTTCCACCTCATCCTTCTCTTCTCTCTTCTTTTATTCTCTTCATTTTCTACCTCTTCTCCTCTCCCTTTCCTCTTCTCTTTCTTTTCTTTTCTTCTCCTCCTCCTCTTCTATTGAGAAATAAGGCAAAAGCCTTATCTTTATTTATGGTTGTAAAGTGTGTGTTAGAGATGGGAGAAGAATGATAATGGAGAGGAGAATATGAAGCTCCGAACACAACTAATTGGTTTTTTTCGAAGGTCTTCCACTAATGTAAGTTTATCAATTGATATCAGAGTAGAGAGATAAGCTGGAGACTATTGGGGGGTAGCCTACTACAAATCATCAGGAGGTTGCAAGCCAACTGTGGAGCAGTGCCGAGAGATAAGCAGGCTAAAAGCAACTTATCACGTGAAGAGTAGCTGGGAAGCAGTGTCGAAGCCAAGGATGACTGCAGAGAGCGCCTTGTGGGGTGCTCAAAGAGAGGACAGCAGAATAACGGCCTACTAAAGGGGCCGTTTTGGATATCTAGTGGAGAAAAGGAAATCGTTTTGCAAGGCTTGGAGCATCTCTTATGGTGCTGAGAAGAAAAAGACAGGATTGCCGCACAGTCGACATCAAGGACAAGGAGAAGAAGCAGCCTTCGTTTCCTGATTGAATGTTTCCTGTGCTTTTGAAGTCTGGGGCTATCACCATTACCAGTCCATTCAGCAGCTCATCTTTGGATTCTTATCCCTTCGTCTTCTCCAGTTGCCTTGACTCGGAACTAGGCCTCAATCTCTATAGCTCTTATTGCTCCTGTTTTCATCACAGACTTTCAGATCTCGAGTACTAGGAGTAGGTGAAATAAAAAAGGATTTGCCTTCTCATGGATACTTGAATGTTGCGGCCGTTTTCCATTCCTCCAAGCCCATGTTCTGTTGCGTACCCTGCAATTAGCACATTTCAGGAGACCACGTCACGAGTAAACATTGCGAAGTGACAAACCATTGAAGACCTACTAAGCTGTGAACAAACATCCACATTCGACAAGTAAAGGACACAAGGTAGTTCCCAAGGACTATGTGTGACTGGAGCCGTGGTTGCACACGTAGGCATGCAATTGTTTTTGCCTGCTCCACATTTGACTTGTGCCTACATGGGCATTTGAGCTTGTCGATTCAGACACATCAGCTGGCAGGTCTGCAGCACAACAGCAGTGCTCTAATACTGTTGGATCATAGCATTACAAAGATCTCCCTCTAAAATGATTGAAAGAAGCAATGCAGTGATTAAGTGTATGAGGGATCAAGATCAGATTAAGGATGTATCAGAGATCAATGGTGTGGGCAAGCTGCTACATATAGTAGGGGTTAAAACTAAATTAGATATTGGCACCCTGTATGAGTAAAGCAAGGAGCTGACCTAGCTGTTTTGGAGGCCTAAAAGGAAAGTTTTATGCCATTTTCGGGTGTCATTTTGGATGCATAAAAATTACGAAAAAAAATTTGTAACTTCATCTTGATATGAACTTCCATCTTGGCAAAAAAATGTGCAGAAAATTTGCAGGAAGAATGGTCAATTTTAGACCCATGTTTTGATGCATTTTGGGTTATACGGGTATCGTGTGGGATCCGATTTGGATGTTTCTTGTTGGGAACTAATTGTATGACATGTTGGAATCATGGATGATGCATATGGCAGTTTTTGGACACATTTATGATAGTCATATTGCTAGAAGCTATTTTTACATGCATTTTTGGGCCATTTTTTATGCTTTTTGGTCTCGGATTGGACCATTGATGCTCCGTATTGGAGCATGTTGCTAAATACCATTTGTGGATAGTTTGTATTGCTGGTTTTTTTGAATTTTTAGTAGCCATAATGTCTGACATGGCACAGAACACTCAGATTGTGGGAGACAAATTGACCAAAGACAACTATAGTGTTTGGTCTTACAGGATGGAGAATTTTTTGATGGGTGGAGGTCTATGGGACCTCATAACATGTGATAATGAATGTCCATAAGTTCCTGAATATCCAACTAAAGAGCAAAAGAAAGCGTACAAGGATTAAACAGGGAAGAATAGGAAGGTTTTGCATTGGATCTCCATATGTATTTCAGAAGCCTTGATTCCTCATATCAAAAAGGCAAGTACTTGTAAGGAGGCATGGGAAATCATAGAAAAAGTGTATAGAACATGTACAGAAGCTCGTAAGATACAACTCAAGTAGAGAGTACATGGTGCATGGAGAGGCAATCGCAGTACCAGTGACTATGTGGCAGAAATCAAGCAAATTGCAGAAGACCTTGCATCCATTAATGCACATGTTGATGATGATGATTTAGTGTCAATGACACTAAATGGACTTGGACCAGCCTTGAAATCTTTGGATACTGAGATTGCCTCCTAAAATACTCAAACTTTCTTTCGCTCAAGTAGTATCCAAAGTTGGATTTGCATCTAGTGATTTCAAATCATTCTAGTGATGCTTTACTATTGGACATCAGTTAGTCCACCTACCCAAGTTATGGGATATCTAGCGTCATTTTTCTAGTTAGCTTATTCATACTATGTACCATTTGTATATTATGTATATTGTAGCTTCTCTTTATTCTTGGTAGACTTCTATAATGGAGAAGAAGAAGAAAAAAAGACTAGGGTTTTCAACTTTTTATCTTGTGTATATTCTTTATGTGTTATGTGTCTTGTAAGAGCTCAAGCTCCCACTCTCTTCCCCCCTTTACCTTACACATGTATATGGGCATGCACAAACTAGGCCAATACTATATCTTACACACTCAATATGAATATTGATAACATGTATTTTAGTAGTCTATCAAGAATAATCAAGACTATTGCCACCTAGAACTCATTAGAATAACCAAATATTTGTAATCTTGGGCTACTTGAGTCTACCCCCCGTAGGGAAAGCTTTGCCTCAATCCCATAAGGATCGACTTAAAACAAAAACCTAAGTTACATGCTATAGTCTCCTATTAGCCATCTAGCATTAGCTTTTGAGGTGACTACTTGTAATGAAGCAAATTAGCTACATTAGTTCACTATTCTTTACCAAAAATAAACCATGTAAATACCTTAGATATGATAGTACTAGGGTGACTATAAAAGGCAAGAAGTGCTAATGTAGAGGGCTTTTTTTCTATATTTTTTTAGATATTTCTTGTTCATTGAGTACCAAGCTTTGTTTCTTGTATCTTGATTTTAGCTTCCATGGCTACATTGTGATGTGATATAATGGAATATGTCTATGGCATGGCCATGATTGAATAATTTCATGTTAATTCTTGTTAATTATTTAGTTCAGTTCATTAGTTTTATTTTAATTTTCATGGTAGAAAAGACCTTCTTTACATTGGTATCGGAGCAATAGTTTAAATCATGTCAGAAGTCATTTTCATGCATTAGATCTAGTTGCAGTGACTAGGGAGTGAAAACCACAGTTAAAATTTAGACACACTAGTTAGTTTTTCCATAATCGTGGTCAGACATGGAGATATGTCACAAACTGTGACTAAGATGGAGGTCCTTGGCATGAACCAGTGGATAATGGTAGGCTCCAGCTATTTTAGCAGATCGTCATCATATTTTGTGTTATTTTGAAGGACATTTGTTAGAAGAAGAGCTATGGAAGACTAGAGGGGACTAAAGTTACCTCTACTTTTTGAAAGTAGGGTTCATCTTCTTCTTCCTCATCTTTCTCAAGCTTTTTTGTGAGCTTCAATGGTGGATTTCCTTGCATATCTTCCTTCTTTTACATCAATGACTTGAATGATTGTCAAAGCCTCATTCTACCTCTGATCCCTGGTGGATTCGACCTTTCGACAAAAACCCCTCCAACAGCATGTATCTCGAATCTTATAATAGTGGTATCATAGCAGGTCTCTTTGCTTTTCTCAAAGTAAAGGTGATCCTTGCAAGAAGAAGGTAAAGATGGCAATTGATGAAGACCTACAAGTGAGTAATTACAAGCTTAATTGACAAAGTATCGTAGCTTGTTGGAGATTCCCGAAGTATGTCAATTGATTGACAACTTAAGGGAAAGGAAAGAAGCTACTTATGAAGGACCGAATCCACCAAAAGATGGTGATACTGGAGGAAACACCATTGCACCAATTGATGGTGAAGGTGCAAAGCATCCAAATGTTGGGAAGCTTCCTAGAAGGAAGAAGAACTCTCAAGTCAAGAAGAGTAAAAAGACCTCACCTCGAGTGAGGCAGATAAGGAGGGAGTCATCTCCCTCAGCAACCAACTACTCCCCTAATTACTCAAGTTCCTCCTCCTCCTCATCAACTTCTAGTTCCTGCTCTCTTGGTTCTAAGTCTCATGGAATCCGCAAACAGACAAAGAGGGACCATAAGAGGAGCAAGCTTAAGAAGACTAAGACTTTCAAGTCTGGGGATAAGGACATAAAGTTTGACTCTTTCTCCGATAAGAGAGATCCTGCTAAGGCATTAGCCTTTGTCATGCAATTTGAAGTTGCTTTTTTTAATGGTAATTTCTCAGAAAAGTCCAAGCTCTAGCATGTAGCCATGCACTTGAATGACACCACTAGCAATTGGTGGTTGACTCTCATTTTGGAGGGAAGGAAAACTACGACTTGGGAAAAGTTCAAGAAGAAGTTTTATGCTCAGTTCTTGCCTCCTAATTTTGAGAATGAGTGGGATTGGCTAGGCCAGAAAGAGCATGAAAAGGTCACTAGTTATGTAGACAAGTTTTGGTCTACTCTTCTCAAGGTTACTCCTTTCATGGAGATCAACAATGAAGAGAAGAAATGGAAGTTTGAAGCTGGCCTACTCCCTCATTTACACAGAACCATGAAGGTGTATCCACATGAAACCTTATCTCGCATGATGGAGCCGGCCATCATAGCTGAAAGTTTGCATACACCTGGTACATCTTGAAAGTTGGAGATGATTTCTTATAGAGCTAGACAAGAGCAGCTCTATGATCAACCAAGAGACAAGACTAATCAAAAATACCTACCTCTACCCATGACCAATATTCAAAGCTAGAGGGTAACAAGAAGAAGCGCAAGTATCTCTCACCCTCTGAGATACAAAAGTAAAAAGAGGAAGGAAAGTGCTTTCTTTGTGGTGAGTTAGGGCATATGAAGCTTGATTGTCCTCACAAAAGGAATGATGCAAATTTGATTAAAGATCCTCCTCTGCCATCCTCAAATTCTATTTTGGATGTGCAAGCTAACACTCATTCAAATGAGAAGAAGAGACAACTCTTAAAGGGTTGGGGGACACTCAACAATCAATGAGTTTTGATACTCTTTGATCTAGGGTCCACATATAATTTTGTGTCAGAGCAGATATTGCTGAAAGGCTACAAATTCCACCGAATCGACTGGGAATACCAATTGGATTAGGTTCGGCATTTGAAGTACTTACAACCAATTCTACTCCTATCCAAGGGAAGTTGAATCTGAGAATTGGGGATTACCGCGACCAAGAATCTTTTCTACTTGCACCCATTGGTAGCTGTGATGTTATCTTAGGTATGCCTTGGCATTATAAGATTAGACCTCTTCCCAATTTTTTTAAGAAGACCCTTGCATTTCAATTCAAGGGTCAGAACATAGTATGCATTGTTGATGCTACAGATTGGCGTGTGCCAATGGTTAGTCATGTTAGCATTTCTAAAGAAATGAAGAAAGTTATTTCTGCGTACATGATTTTTGTGAGAGATTCAAAAAAAGCTAATGATTCAAGGGCACTTGATGCCTCTAATGAACACACAATACCAACTAATGCTTCTAAGTCTCAGACTTTAAAAGAACCCCTCTCTTTAATTGATCAAGCCAGACATGATTTTGTTAAACAATATGAAGATTGTTTTGGTGATTCACTCCCAGGAGAGTTACCTCATAAGCGCCCGAAGATCACACAATTGATATTATCCCAGGCAGTTCACCACCTAACCAACCGTCTTACTAAGTAAGTGCATGTCAGCAAGAGGAGATCCTAAAACAAGTAAACAAACTGTTGGAAAAAGAGTTAGTTCAACCTAGCTCTTCTCCATATACTGCTCTCCAGTCTTACTTGTTCAAAAGAAAGATGGTTCTTTCTGTATGTGCATAGACTACAGATCTTTGAACAAGATCACAATCAAGAATCATTTTCCTATCCCAAGGATAGATGATATCTTGGATAAGTTGCAAGGGGCTAGTATCTTTAGTCGCATTGATCTCAAAAGTAGCTATCACCTCGCTATCACCAGATATGGATAGTACCTGAAGATGTTCATAAGATAGCTTTTCATACAACATTTGGACTATACGAGTTCTTAGTCATGCCATTTGGTTTAACTAATGCACCTGCCACATTCAATCGAATGATGGAGAGAATTTTCAGACCTCACTCAAAGGTCACAGATGTCTTCTTTGATGACATTCTAATATTTTCACGGTCTGAAGAAGAGCATAGAAAACATATGTCTATTGTTTTTCAAGATCTTCGCAAGCATAGACTACAAGTCAATGCTAAGAAGAGTGAATTTTTCCTTTCGGAAATTCATTACTTGGGCCATATTGTTTCTCACAATTTGGTAAGAATGGATCCTGAGAATATTCGAGTCATTATTGAATGGCCTACACCTACTTCTGTACATGAAGTTAGAAGTTTCTTGGGCCTATGTTTATACTACAGGAGGTTCATACGAGGTTTTGCATATGTTGTATCTCTTCTACATAACCTTACAAAGAAGTGAATGCCTTTTCGCTAGGGATCAAGGCAACTACAAGCCTTTAAAAGAATTAAGTTTCTTGTGACTCAAGAACCAGTTCTCATAGTTCTGGATCTTCAAAAACCTTTTAACTTCACTGCAATGCTTCTAGGAATTGCATTGGAGCTATGCTTAACCAAGAGCATCATGCAATAGCATTTGAGAGCTGACGCCTCAAGGACCATGAGCTACATGCTCCAGTATATATGAGAAAGAGCTTATGGCGGTGGTACATGCTCTTCAAGTATGGAAACACTATTTACTTGGTGCAGATTTTGTTATTAAAATAGATCACCAAAGTTTAAGATACTTCCTCACTCAGAAGAAGCTCTCAGAGAAACATATGTGTTGAGAAAATTTCTTATCTACATTTCATTTTCAAATCCTTCACACATCTAGAACTAAGAATGTGGTAGCAGATGCTCTATCACGGTGACCTCGAGTGAATGCCTATATCCAAGAGGGAGCAAAAAGTTTAAACCACACGATTGGCTCAAGTGTTCAAACCATTGAAATTGAAGTCAAGTATTTAAATGTATTCTACTTCTAAGGGTTAATGCTTGTTCATGCATTGTGCTAAAATAAAATAAAAAGGTTTGCTCGAAGGACCATCATCATGGGAGTAGTTGTATAAGCATTCAATCACATTATTTGTGGATGATTGAAAGCCCAGTTGTGCACCACACAGTATCAAGGCATAGAGTGATAAGGAGATTGTTTGCCACCAAAAGGAATATGGAACATATAAGTCACAATTGTTTACCATAATGAGTTCATGGATTTACCCAAAATATATGCAACTGATCCGACTTCTCAACCATATGGGATCAGCTTAACTCAGGTCAGTCGATTACACCTTACTCGATTCGAGATGGTTATTTGTATCATCATCAAGATATTTTTGTAGCATTACCATTGCGACACAAGGTAATGGATAAAGCACATGCATCTCCATATGCTAGACATAGGGGTATTCTACCCACTACTCAAGCATTGGAAAGATATTTCTTTTGGCCCACTCTTAGAGCTGACATTGAAAGATATATCCGTGAGTGCAAGATATGCCAAAAAGTAAAGTATGATAGGCGTAAACCACCTGGTCTATTGAAGCCATTACCTATTCCCAATGAGCCTTGGGAAAGTATAGCCATGGACTTTATCATGGAGCTTCCTCGCACACAAGTAGGCAACGATGCAATCTGGACTATCATTGATTGATGCCAGGAGGCATATTCCATGGTGGATTCCGTGAGGTTTTGCGGTGGATTCCGTAAAATTATATTTGTTATCGGGGCTCATATACAAGGTGGATTCCTTGTGCGAAAAGTCGATGGGGACGTTGTCAAAGAGTTTATTGTTCATAATATAAATCATGGGATTCTTATGAACACAGAAGAACTTTACTAGGATTTATATGAGAAATTTGCATACATAATTCAGTCATTGTTACCTAATAACCAACTTAGTTACATAAGTTCTTTTGTATTTAGCATACAATTTTCAGTTGTACCATGTATATTGATAAAAAAAATAAGTCTATGGAAACCTACAACTTGGTCAACTGGAAGTAATTGACAGTCTGCAAGATAAATCACATTGATTCAAGTGGAAAATATGGTTAGAAATCACGAAAAATGCCAAAAGTCCACTAGGTTCATGGGGGACCTGAAGTAATAAACCAAAGTGACCTGTAAGTAACCTAAGTAGGTCAAAAAGTAAAGTGGAGCTGAGCAGGATGCAGCCCGCATTTTTCGGCCAAAATGCGGGCCTGCACAACCTGCAGCATCTGGAGAAAATTGGGAGCTATGGTGCATGCTTTGGAGCATGCAAACTGAAGATAAACTAGAGCTGAAGATGAAGATACAAACAAGGAAGGTGAGAGCTCCTCTTACCCGTCTATTTGGTCTGACGAAAATGCATGGTATGACAGTCTATAAAAGGGAAAAATCTGAGAGAAAAGTATTCACCCTGCTCTTATGTACGTCTTCTCTCATTTTATTTACCTCATTCATGGTCCAATGAAGCCCGACTTGTACCCAAGTACTTGAGTGACTTTGGGGCAAGCAAAGGGGGAGGATTTTGAAGGTGTATGGGCTGTTATGGGCTGAAAAAACCAGTCATAAACAGGGCAGCCCACTGTTCTTGTCCATTTTGATGAACAAACAAGTGATTCATGTGATTGAAATAGAAAAAATTGACCTCTTAACATCAGGGCTTTACCCATTAATGATTAGAGGAGCTTATTCATGAGTTTATGTACACTTTTTGAGCTTGATTATGGGCTGGAATTTTCTGTTTTAAAACATGGCTGAAGTTAAAATTATGCCCCATCAATGCATTTCATGTACTATTGGTCCATGTCTTGAATGTACTTGAGTCTACCATCAAAATACTAGTTTCTTGGAGTTGTAATCCGTCTATGTATATGAGTTAAAAGCCATTTGAGCTTGCATTTGGTATATGAATTTGGATTAAAAATCTGAGAATATCCCTTTATGTAATGGCTTGTTTTTCCAAATGCATTTGATGTAATCAAGATAGTGACATTCGTTCCATTCATGTATGCTAAATACACAAAAAAAGCTTGATATCTTCTTCTTCAACTAAGTCATTTCTAAAACCCGAATCTTGTCAAATTCCATTCTTTTTCCCTTCTCCAAACCTTGAATCCCATACTCTTCTTCTACTCTAAGCCCCGGTGGTAGACCTTCAACCCCTAACATGACGACAGTGGTGAACCCGACATGAAAGGTCCGCTGTGAAAGAGGAAGTACAATGGGAGAATCATCAAGTTCAGGAGGAGATGCCTTGCAACATTTGGTTCATCTGATGCAAGAAAGCCAACAACAACAATTGCAATTTCAGCAGCAGTTGCAATTGCAACAATAACGGAGACAAGAAGAAGAGCGGAATGATGCCGCCGCCATTAAAGCTTTGGAAACAGTTGGTGGGCAAGAGCTCAAGCAATTTAACGGGCAAAATGTGTCCTCTTTTATCCACCTCTATACTGGCAAGATGGTCTTCTTCGGAGTTCCTCAACATGCCTGGAGCCGATATTTTGCCCGTTTGGCTGTGCATGGTCTCCAGGACCAAATTCATGGTCTTTTCCAAAAAGACGCGGGATGGTCCGTGTTCAAGAAGGCTCTTCGAGAAGAATTTTTTCTTGAAGATTCTGGCCTTATGACAAAGAAAGTTTTCACTGAATGGGTCGAAAGGCCCAATAAGGGTCTCACCGCCACTGCTCTTCATTGCGAATTTGAAAGCAAATTTGCTCAACTAGATCCTGACAATCAACAAGGTATGGAAAGCAAGAAGATTGAATTATTTCTAAAGGTTGCAGATCCTTTCCTTCAAGAAAAGCTAACTAATCGACTTGAAGATCCTGACTCTGAGATGGGATTGAAGACTGCTTGGAGTGATGTCACTGAAGCAGTTAACATGATTGCTCAAAGAGAGCGATTGCGCTTAAGATGGGGATCAACCCCTGCACCAACTGAATCCATGAAGGAGCATGTTATTGTTTCTCGAACTCCTGTCTCTATGGCCGAGCAACCAAGAAATTCTGTTGTTCCATCTCTAAAGAAGGATGACATGGATGAGCTAATTAAAAGCATGCGGGATCTCCATCTTAATCTAACAGAGATTAATTCCAAAGTAGAAAGGCTTGATGTGAAAGTGGAAGAAAGGGGACGATCAACTGCCCAAAGACCTGTACGAGAAGGCTTCAAAAGACGGTGTATCTGGTGTGATAGCCTACATCATGATAAGAGGGAGTGCGGTGCATTTCGTGAAGCTGAAGCATAAAAATTAGTCTTTTGGAAGGATAGTAAAATTCATGCAACCGAAACTGGGCTTCCTCTTGTGAGCCAAATTTCAGCAATGGTGGCATGAAGAAAAGATTGGAGGATTTGGCAACAAGAACAGCCTATGCAGCTGTTGATGCAGCAACCTATGGGCTGCAAATTGAGCCAACTAATGAAATTGTTAAAGCATGTAAAACTAATGCAAAATCTAAAGTGTGGATGCAGGCCTTAGATCTCATGGAGCAAGGCAAGGCAACCAAAGTTGATTTAACTACTGCCAGTCAATGCATCCGAGGAAGAACCGGATGGACCGAGCCAATTAATTCATTTTCAGGTTTTGCTCGGTTTGCTGAAATTAATAATCATGAAGCCATGATAGAAGAAAAGAGATGAAGAGGTGAAGAGATGAAGATGTTGTCGGTCCTTCTTCTTCAGGGCCAACTAAATGCGTGACAAGAAGTAAACCAGACCAGCAGAAGGCTGCTGAAAATCCATCACCGCCAGAGCTTGATATGGGAGATGCCCCTCAAGCAAAGAAGACAGAAGGAAAAAGAAAAAACAAACATCCAAGTTACAAGTTGCAGTCTGACATAGAGACCGCAACGGATCTTAAGCGAATCCTAGAAGAAAGGATTCTTGGAAGTAGAATTGAATTTACATTAGGTGAAATTCTCGGAATTGCAAAACAAGGATTTCGTGATGTAATAATTGATGTAATTAAACGAAAAAGACAATATGTTGGTGAGGAAACTGAAGAATCTGTGCATGCTTTTTTGCAAGCACTTCATGTGTATTTGCAGGATGAAGAGAAGCCGAAAACTCAAGGGATTCGATTGGAGGCAATCAAAGAATTGATTGCAGCCATAGAAGCCAAAGATGAAGACATCTATGAAGCAAAAACTGAAGAAGCTATTATGGTGGGGACTTCTCAATCTAAAGTGCAGCCCATGCTTAAGAAAGAAGCTCATCTTCACAACATGCAAGAAGAAAGTGATGCTCACTTTATTCCTAGTAGTCACTACTCCCGTACCCATTGGGCAAGGGCGACCACTGAAACCATTGTTAAGATTGGAGAAAAAGAGACTCCATGCATTGCCCTTATAGACCATGGCTCGGAGATTAATGTCATGTAAAGAAGTCTCTACGAGAATGGTGGATGGCCCATTGATGTGGACCTAGGATGGCACATGAAAGCAGCCAATAACTCCTCTGGTGATCTTTATGCAGCATGCCCTTATGTACAAGTTACTATTGGTAATGTAAAAGATGAATTTCATTTCTTTGTTCAAGATTCCTGTAGCTATCCTATCTTTCTTGGACAAGCTTTTATTTTTGAGTCTCATTTAGAGACAAAGGCCCTTGATGATGGTTCATCATATGCTCGAATAAGAAGTAAGGATAATGACAAAGCTGTCCAATTCTTGACTATATGTGTAAATCATCACCGGAATAGAGGTCGATTGAGAGATCATCCTGTTCCTCCTAATGCCCGAGAATTTAAGGGTTTTCGAGTAGCACTGCTATAAGTGGAGGCTATGGCAGTGCATCATGTTATAAAAAATTGCATTCACATATAAAGGGAGCAAGGCCAAAAGCTGACTTGCAGGTTTTTATGGCTAATAGTGTGGGCTGTTATAAACAGTGTTCAGCCATGAATAGGGCTGAAAGAAAGCATTTATGTCATGTGGAACAAGAACTGAAGCAAATTGATGTTTTGCCTAAAGATGAAAAAATTTCAGGGCTATTTTATGGGCTGATTTATAATGATACAATGGCTGAAATATATGCAGTTGTTCATGCTGAAAATCAAGCTGAAAATCAGTCCATATAAGTATGCACATTGGATATGTATGACATAATTCAAGAATTTGCAGATCATGAAGCTTTTGGACATCCGAACAAGGAAGAGGTAAGAGTAGAAAAAAAGTATAAGACAGTTGATAAAAAGGTCAAGCCAGTGGCTACTCCTCTACCACCCGAAAGTGAAGGACTAGCAGAAAGGGTATCCAAACAGCCAAGCCTTCGTGATCCCAAAGATATTGGTCACCAATTTACAGCAGAAAGTTTACAAGAGCTGAAAATTGGTGAAGACTCTTTTCTCTTGCCAACTGAAAAGCAAATCTTCATGTAGATGTTAAAGAATCATGGTAAAGCTTTTTCATTTCAGCCACATGAAATTGGCTGTGTGGATCCAAGCATTGTGGCACCAATGGTGATTTTTATGGTCCCACACGTTCCTTGGAATCTTAAACCAATTCCAGTACCAAGGGCTCATTTGTCTAAGTTATTGGAGCTTCTAAATGAAAAGTTAAAAATGTGAATATTGGAGCCATCTTCAGCTCCATATTCCAACCGATGGTTTACCGTGCCTAAGAAGAATGGATCTTTGCGATTCATTCAAGATTTACAGCTTGTCAATAAAGTCACTATTAGAAATGTTGGTTCGGGGCCAATTGTTGATGAATTTGCTAAAGCTTTTGCAGGTAGAGCAATTTATTCCATGGGAGATTTATATTCAGGCTATGACCAATTTGAGCTTGCTTTGGAAAGCCGAGACATTACCACAATGAAGACGCCTCTTGGCTTAGTCCGCACGTGTACTCTACCTCAAGGGGCTACGAATTCAGTAGCTCACATGATGAATGCCATGCATAAAGTGTTGAGAGATTATATTCCTCAATTAACCCTTACTTTCCTTGATGATGTACCAATCAAAGGATGTGAAGTTCATGAGAAGAATGAAGAACTCAATGAACTTGGATGCCGCAAGTTTGTTTTCGATCATATTAATGATTGTGCTCAAATCTTGTCTAAATTAGAAGAAGTCCATCTTACTCTTTCAAGTGCTAAATCTCTTTTTGGAGTCGAAGAAGTTCTTGTGGTAGGGCATATGTGTGGTCCGGACCATATGGCCAAAATCCTTCTCCATCCAAGATTGATGCTATTAGCAAAATGCAGGAAATATGCACAAATGTTTCGGAGGTGAGAAGATTTCTTGGTGCATGTGTCTTCTACCTTATTTAGATCCCACATTTTGCTCATGTTGCTGAAAATCTTTATCAACTACTAAGGAAAGGCCAAAGGTTTATATGGGAAAAAGAACATACTCAAGCTATTTGAAAACTAAAGAAATTGCTGATTTCAGCCCCCACCTTAAAGATGGCTAATTACTCTAATGGACAGCCTATTATACTCACAGTAGACACAAGTCCTATTGGAATAGGATGGGCAATCGGTCAAGATGACCTTGAAGGCAACAGATATGCAATTCGCTTTGGAGCGAAGGTTCTTAATGAACGACAAAGAAAGTATGCTCAAATTAAAAGAGAACTTTGGGGAATAGTAACTGCATTGAAATGTGACCGGGAGTACTTCATGGGTGCACATGTAATAGTTGAAACAGATTGCCTTCCACTCTTGGGCATGATTGCCAACTGTTCCACTCCTGACATAGCTATGCTAAGGTGGATAGCCTATATTAAATCCTTAAATCCTGGTTTGAAACATATTGCAGGAAGAGATAATCCAGTTGCTGACATGCTTTCGCGTGCTAGATATAAGGATGAAGAAGAAATGATGGATGAGGAAGAATCAGAGTCTATATTTGCTAAAAATGATGCTGTAAATGCAGGTTCAAATCTGAAAATAGCAAGTACAGCTATACCTAATGATGGTTCAACTGTCAAAAATGCAGGTACAACAATAATTACAGCAAGTACAACAGGTTCAAATGCTAAAACAAATTTTACATCAACAAGGAAGGAAGAAACAACCAAAGAAGGACAGTGGGCAGCTGATAGACAGCATGCTCAATGTTTTGTTATGGTTTGTTCACACTTTAAAGAAGAATATTATGCAGATGATTGGCTAAAAATTGGCCAATTTTTTAGCACTATGACAAAGAAGGAAGATTGGACTAATGAAGAGTTCAAGAGAATCAAGAGAAAAGCTTATGGCTTTTTTCTTAAAGATGGCTACCTTTGGAGGCATGCGAAAAAGAAAGGAAGGACGCATGTTCGTGTCTTAGGAGACAAAAAGACTCAAAGACAGGTCATTCAAGAATTTCATGAAAGCCTATTGGCTGGTCATAGAGGCATATGGGGCACTTTTGCCAAAATAAAAGAGAAATTTTGGTGGCAAAACATATATAATGACATTGAGCATTTTGTTGAATCTTTTCATGTTTGTCAAATGTACTCTATGGTTAAGCATAGAGATGGGCTTCAGCCTACCTTTCCTTTATCCATTCACTATAGATGGGTTATTGATTTAGTAACCATGCCTACAGGAATTTGGAACATGAGATATCTAGTACTTGCTAGGGAAGATCTCACAAATCAAGTGGAAGGAAAAGCCTTGACAACAAAGTCTACTCAAGCTGTTTGTAGATTTTTACTTGAAGAAGTATTTTGCAGGTATGGCTGTGTTGCCAAATTAACTGCTGATAGAGGAGAATTGGATGCTGATGAGGCTCGCCATTTCTTTGCTCAATTGGGAATCAAGCTATCTCTTACATCAGCCTACAACCCTGAAGGCAATGGTAAGAGCGAAAGAGGTCATCAACCAATTCTTAAAGCTTTAGCAAAATCTTGCAAAGGAAAGATGAGGGAATGGCCTAGAATGCTACCATTTGCATTATGGGCCGATAGAACTACCCACAGTGCAGTAACAGGTTATATGCCGGCGGCTGAACTAATATATGGACAGCCACCTATTATGCCTATTAAAGAGTCCATTGTCACATGGAGTATCTTACCTTGGGATGAAGGCATGAATAGAGAAGAATTGCTGACTTTGCGCATAAGGCAACTTGAAAGAAGGCCAGAAGATGTCAAGACAGCCATTGAAAGGCTGAAAACAGCAAGATTAAAGAATAAAAAGAGGTTTGACAAGCATCATCGACTCCGTCCAAGAGCTATTCAAGAGAATGATTGGGTACTTGTCTATAATAGCAGCCTGGACAATCAATATAGTGCTCATAGAAAGTTAGCCGAGCGATGGTTTGGACCATATGTAGTAAAAGTAGTACATAATAATGCTACTTACTCTTTGGCTGAAATGGATGGAACCATGGTAAAAGTACCAATAGCCAGGAAACGTATCAAGCTCTTCAAACGAAGAGAATCTTCAGCTTATGAACTTGATGACTTGGATATGAGCCATCTACTTGAAGACAAGCAGGAAGAAAAAGACTTAGAGGATGAAGATGAAGATATATCAGAAGAAGACCCTCCTTAAACTTGTAATCTTGTGAAATGGCACATGCCGGAGGATGTGCAGGTTAGGAGGGGTGAATGTCAAAGAGTTTATTGTTCATAATATAAATCATGGGATTCTTATGAACACAGAAGAACTTTACTAGGAATTATATTAGGAATTTGCATACATAATTCAGTCATTGTTACCCAATAACCAACTTAGTTACATAAGTTCTTTTGTATTTAGCATACAATTTTCAATTGTACCATGTATATTGATAAAAAAATAAGTCTATGGAAACCTACAACTTGGTCAACTGGAAGTAATTGACAGTCTGCAGGATAAATCACATTGATTCAAGTGGAAAATATGGTTAGAAATCATGAAAAATACCCAAAGTCCACTAGGTTCATGGGGGACCTAAAGTAATGAACCAAAGTGACCTGTAAGTGACCTAAGTAGGTCAAAAAGTAAAGTGGAGCTAAGCAGGATGCAGCCCGCATTTTTCAGTGCAAAATGCGGGCTTGCACAACCTGCAGCATCTGGAGAAAATTGGGAGCTATGGTGCATGCTTTGGAGCATGCAAACTGAAGATAAACTAGAGCTGAAGATGAAGATACAAACAAGGAAGGTGAGAGCTCCTCTTACCCGTCTATTTGGTCTAATGAAAATGCATGGTATGACAGTCTATAAAAGGGAAAAATCTGAGAGAAAAGTATTCACCCTGCTCTTATGTACGTCTTCTCTCATTTTATTTACCTCATTCATGGTCCAATGAAGCCCGACTTGTACCCAAGTACTTGAGTGACTTTGGGGCAAGAAAAGGGGGAGGATTTTGAAGGTGTATGGGCTGTTATGGGCTGAAAAAACCAGTCGTAAACAGGGCAGCCCACTGTTCTTGTCCATTTTAATGAACAAACAAGTGATTCATGTGATTGAAATAGAAGAAATTGACCTCTTAACATCAGGGCTTTACCCATTAATGATTAGAGGAGCTTATTCATGAGTTTATGTACACTTTTTGAGCTTGATTATGGGCTGGAATTTTCTGTTTTAAAATAGGGCTGAAGTTAAAATTATGCTCCATCAATGCATTTCATGTACTATTGGTCCATGTCTTGAATGTACTTGAGTCTACCATCAAAATACTAGTTTCTTGGAGTTGTAATCCGTCTACATACATGAGTTAAAAGCCATTTGAGCTTGCATTTGGTATATGCATTTGGATTAAAAATCTGAGAATATCCCTTTATGTAATGGCTTGTTTTTCCAAATGCATTTGATGTAATCAAGATAGTGGCATTCGTTCCATTCATGTATGCTAAATATACAGAAAAAGCTTGATATCTTCTTCTTCAACTAAGTCATTTCTAAAACCTGAATCTTGTCAAACTCCATTCTTTTTCCCTTCTCCAAACCTTGAATCCCATACTCTTCTTCTGCTCTAAGCCCCGGTGGTAGACCTTCAACCCCTAACACGACGACAACGCATGTCCTTTTCTGGTGCATAGATCGGATGATGTATGCGTATGTAGCAAGCACCGAAAGGTTCCCAAGAACAAAGAACTCTACTTTTGCACAAAAAACAAGATAGAAGACTTACACGACATGAAGCAAAAGACTAATTGGGTACAATCTCCCCCCATGCCTTGTGTGAGCACTCCACAAAGCATGCATTTGATATATTATTCATCTACAAGCTCAAAAAATAGCCCAATTTACAATTAGCACGCTTTAGCTTTTGTGTTTGCTTTTGTCCAACTAAAGAATTAAAGTGATTGGGTGCCCAAAGAGTCAAGCTGTGTCCAAATACAATGTCCAATAACAAATATTTAAATCGTGCATACAAAATAATAAATAAATGTCAGGCGCTTCAATAAATAAGCCCATCAAAATAAATATTGGCGCCACGCCTAAGATGCGTGCCCATCAAAATGATAATTTTTTCTAAATAACTTGAATACACGCTATCGCCCAGTGCTTCCCAACGCCATCGCTGCCTGCTCTACACATCAACTGAAGCATTCACAATTGTTAGAAAATAATAAAATTAAACTGACAAAAGTGAATACCTAGCAATCTTCAGCTACAAAATAAATAAATTGGTTAGAACTCAATCCTAACCTTAATTTATTACGAGTGTGCACTCTAAACTCATAAACGTCCATTAATTTAAATATGTATTTTGCAGAATCACCCGCTATGGAATCACCCACTTGCATATTAAATTAACAAGACACTCGAAAAGGACAGGCGTCCCCATCGACTTTTCACACAAGGAATCCACCTTGTGTATGAATCCCAACAACAAATATAATTTTACGAAATCCACCATAAAATCTCATGGAATCCACCGTGGAATACCAGCGCTCGCTACGTATGCATATAGCATCCAATCTATGCACCATTGATAGATTCAGTAAGCAAGCTCACTTTATACATGTGTAAAAGACAATCAAAGCCGATCATATGGCTAGGCTATTCATGCTCATATTTTCAAGCATCATGACATGCCTAAGTCCATTATAAGTGATCGAGATCCTCGCATGACCAGCCTCTTTTGGCAAGCTCTCTTCGAGAACCTCGAGACTCAGTTAAATTTTTCATCCTCTTATCATCCTCAAACGGATGGGTAGAGTGAAAGTTCTAATTCTACTATTGTGGACCTTTTGAAATCCTATGTCCCTGATAATCAAAGAGAATGAGCCTTTAGTAGAGTTTGCATACAATAACACGGTGCACTCTAGTACTGGTAAGGCACCCTTTGAGATCATCTATGGCAAGCCTCATTTACCACCCATTCTTCTTACGAAGGATAAGATCTTTGTAGTAGATGAGTTTATTAGAGACATTGATACAACTTTCACTCAAGTAAAAGCTGATATCCAAAGGACACAAGAGAAGCATAAACGCAAAGCTGATAAGCATCGTCATAAGTTAGATCTCAAGTTGGGATAATATGTTCTTCTTAAGTTTGAGAAGGCTCGCTTGAAGAAGCAGAAAGGTCAAAAGGGTAAAGTGGTTAAGCTTTCTAATTGCTATTATGGCCCTTTTAAGATCACAAATAAGATAAACGATGTGACTTTTTGTTTGGATCTACCAAGTCATTGGAACATTCGCCTCAACTCATTGTTGTTCTTCTTCCATTATCCTTCCATCATACTCACTAAAAGAGACTTACACACATAGGTATGACTAACCAAGATTAACTGTGATTAAGTCACTGACTACAACGACTTATTGAATGTCACACACGTGTACAACTGTATCCACCAGCTAATGTCGATCACACACATAAAGATAGATTGACTGAAGAGTAGCAGGAGCTTGATATTCTAACACTCTCCCTCAAGCTCAAACCATCTGATAAACTCCAAGTAGCTATCTAAAATATATGAACTTTTCTTTACTAAGAGACTTGGTAAATATATCTGCTACCTGGTCTTTAGTCTTCACATGAATCAAGTCAATCTTCCCTGTGAGAACCATTTCTCTGATGAAATGGTAGTGAACCTCAATATGTTTGGACCTAGCATGGTAGACAGGATTGCTAAGCCAACATAACACTACTAAGGTTATCACAATGCAATCTCACTCTGCTTTCCAGCTGTATTCCCAAGTCTTTCAGTAGTTTCATCAACCAAACTTCTTCGCAAGCCGTTAAGGCAGCTCCTTTTTACTCAGTCTCTGCACTAGACAATGCAGCAGTAGGCTGTTTCTTACTCTTCCAAATGATCATACTACTACCCAATCCAAATGCATAACCACTGGTTGACCTCCTGTCATAGGCACAACCAACCCAATCAGCATCAGTAAACCATGTCAAGGATCTGGATGTAGCTACTCTCTTCTTTTGGTGATATGGACTAGATAAGATGCTTCCAAAGACAAATGCATTCCATATGATGTTAATCTAATGTCTTGTTGGAAGAAAGGTGTCCAAAGGTCATTGGATGGATGTATGCAACACCATAGATTTGGAGTTTCGAGAATATTGATAAAATTACTAGAAAATTCCACATTATAAAAGATAAAATCATTGGATCTAGTCTTCTATAGAAAGAGTTAAGGAGGGATTAGTGTAGTTTGTGCGGGGATGTTGAGGATAACCCACTCTTTCTAGGCAGATCATTAGGGAAACCCTTTGGTTAAACTCAAAGGCATAAGATATTTCATCAAGCACACAGATGTCATAAAAATTGACTTAAGGGATATCCTAAGTAATTAACTGTTTGATATACTTTGAATCTTGGATAGTACATCTTCCCACACATACAATTGCATCATGGAAAAGAAGAGCTAAGGAGCTTTGGAGGGCCACCCACTCACCTAGACTCAAGCCCCTCTCAAAGGTCCCTCTTGGCATGAGCTTGATTGGCAAGACCTAATAGGATCTCCCCACTTACCGATTAAGATCCCACAATCCCCCTCAGCCCAAAGCACTTGTCAAGTCTTGGAAGATTTGTTGGCTAAGACATAAGATAGACTACTATAATATCCACGTCCAGAGACCCCTCTCTAACTAGTATTTGGGTAAATCCTCATACTTTTGATCCTCCTAATGCCCAACTGACAAAGGATAGCAAAATGGCCCGAAAGATCCACCTACGAGACATGAAGCTCTGGTTTGATCTTTGCAATGCTGATGACGAGCATAAGTTTTATGACATCAATTGGATTCAACAAAGATACAATCTCTCTAACAATGAGAGATTAGAGTCAAAGTATTTTCGTTGATCCAAGGGAGGATTGTCCAACATCCATTGTTGCCAAATCCACACCCATTCTACAAAATTTGGAACCGCCCTTTGGGAAACCGTTATGGGTATGTAAGAACAAAAGGGATCTCCAAGGCCCAACCCCTTTAATTGCCATGGGAATGCAAATGAGTTAAGAAGAAAATCTTCCATCAGCTCAGCTATCTGCTTCGAAAAGAATACCTAAAACACATTTGGAAGGCTACCCCTTCGTTTAGACTCCATGTTTTCAGATGGCACTTGCCTTTGAAAGAGCTCCCTTCAAGCCTGCACCCTTGCCAGACACGCCTCCCTTTTACCCTTGTGCTCCTTTTGTAAAGATGGAGAGGAGAGAGAATAGCACAATTTTTTGGGATTTCCCTCACACTGCACCAATTTGGAGGAAGATAAGGGAGTGGATGGCTAGAGTTAGCCTTAAAAAGGACTTTGAATTATTGTTGGCTTTTTTGGGGATAAATCTAGTCTTGATTTGATGTCTCTTGCTAGAAACTTATTTGCTTCCAGGGATTACCCTTTTAAGTTCATTGGGTAAAAGTGGACTGATGGTGTATTCAGGAGAGACCCGCACACCCCCCCCCCCCAATGAGAGCCTGGATCTGGATCTGGCTACTCTCTTCTTTTCATGATATGGACTAGGCAAGATGCTTTCAAAGACAAATGCATTCCATATTATGTTAATTCAATGTATTGTTGGAAGAAAGGTGTCCAAAGGTCATTGGATGGCTAGAAAATTCCACCTTATAAAAGATGAAATCATTGGATGTAGTCTTCTCTAGAAAAAGTTATTGAGGATTGGTGTAGTTTGTGTGGGGATGTTGAGGATAATCCACTCTTTCTAGGGAGATCATTAGGGCAACCCTTTGGTTAAACTTAGAGAGAGACAAACTTTCATCAAGCGTACAAATGTCATAGTAATCGGCATAAGGAATATCCTAAATAATTAACTATTCACCATACTTTGATTGTTCGATTGTACATCTTCCCATGCATACAATCGCATCATGGAAAAGAAGAGCTAAGAAACTTTGGATGGCCACCCACTCACCTAGACTCAAGCCCCTCTCAAAGGTCCCTCCTAGCTTGAGCTTTATTGGCAGGTCCACATAATAGGACCTCCCCACTTAACAATTAAGATCCCACAATCCCCCTCAGCCCAAAGCACTTGTCAAGTCTTGGAAGAGTTGTTGGCTGAGACGTAAGATAGACCATTATAATATCCATGTTTGGAGGCCCCTCTATAACTAGTATTTGGGTAAATCCTCATACTTTTGTTCCTCCTAACCCCCAACTGACAAAGGATAGCAAAATGGCCCGAAAGATCCACCTACGAGACATGAAGCTCTAGTTTGATCTTTGCAATGCTGACAGGCATAAGTTTCATGACATCAATTGGATTGAACAAAGATTCAATCTCTCTAACAATGAGAGACTGGAGTGAGAGAATCCTTGTTGATCCAAGGGAGGATTGGTCAACATCCATTGTTGCTAAAACCACACCCATTCTTCAAAATTTTGAACCCCCTTTGGGAAACCATTATGGGTATGTTAGAACAAAAGGGATCTCCAGGGCCCAACCCCTTCAATGGCCATGGGGATGCAGATGAGATAAGAAGAAAATCTTCCAGCAACTTGACTATAAGCTTGGAAAAGAATACCTAAAACACATTTGGAAAGCCACCCCTTCCTTTAGACTCCATGGCCCGAAAGCTCCACCTACAAGAAAAGAATACCTAAAACACATTTGGAAAGCCACCCCTTCCTTTGGATTGAACAAAGATTCAATCTCTCTAACAATGAGAGAATGGAGTGAGAGAATCCTTGTTGACCCAAGGGAGGATTGGCCAACATCCATTATTGCTAGATCCACACCCATTCTTCAAAATTTGGAACCCCCCTTTGGGAAACCATTATGGGTATCTAAGAACAAAAGGCATCTCAAGGGCCCAACCCCTTTAATTGCCATGGGGATGCAGATGAGATAAGAAGAAAATCTTCCAACAACTCAACTGTCTGCTTGGAAAAGAATACCTAAAACACATTTGGAAGACCACCCCTTCCCTTACACTCCATGTTTTCGAATGTGGCGCTTGCCTTTGAAAGAGCTCCCTTTGTGGGGCACCCTTGCCAAACACACCTCCCTTTTACCCCTATGCTCCTTTTTTAAAGGTGAAGAGGAGAGAGAATAGCATATCTGTTGTGACTGCCCCTGCCCTCACACTGCACCAATCTAGAGGAAGATAAGGGAGTGGCTATCTCAAGTCAGCCTAAGAAAGGACTTTCGAATTATTGTTGGCTTTTTTGGAGATAAATCTAGTCTTGATTTTATGACTCTTGCTAGAAACTTATTTGCTTCCAAGGATTACCCTCTTAAGTTCATTCGGTAAAAGTTGACTAACGTTGTATTTAGGAGAGGCCCAATGAAAAGGGAGATTTGGTAAAACTTATTTAGGAGGGCTGGAAAGAGGTGCCAAACTGTAGGGATCAGTGATGGACAGCAAGGGCTGAGATGTTCTCCATGACCGGGGTGTGGGCAACAAGCTAGTAACACCACAAAACCTGCAAAAACGAGATGATAATCGTGCATGGATTTATGTGGTAATCCTGCAAGCTGGTAACACCTGACGGTGTATTTAGGATTATCACTGATGGAAGTCTCGACGGCTTTGCAACATCATCAGACTTACGCGCAGCATCTGAAGAGTGAAATCCGTGCATACCTTCATTTAGAAGCTTTTCTTGAAGGGCAATCCTTCGGTCGAGCTCCTCAATCTTCTTTTGTCGATAGACTATGATCAGTCTATATTCCTCAAATGTTAGCTTGCCTATCTTTTCTTTACATGGTATCAGAGCTTGGTACTCTCTGAGGAACCTAGGCCTTTGATTTGAAAGCTTTTCACAAGTAGCAAGATCAGTAGGTTCAAATGACTTCAAACACATTAACACCGATTCAATCTCCAAATCAACCTATGCCGAGAACCGAGCGAGAGTGGGCCGATCAGCTTGCTCCACAAAGTTCCGACATGGCCACTATCTAGGCAAATCATTAGGGCAAGCCTATGGTTAAAGTCAAAGAGAAGAAATTTCATCGAGCATATAGATGTCATAGTAATCGACTTAAGGGATGTAGTTAGCTCTTTGATATACTCCGACTCTTTGATAGTACATCTTCCCACACGTAGAATCGCATCGTGGAAAAAAAGAGCTAAGGAACTTTGGAGGGCCACCCACTCACCTAGACTCAAGCTCCTCTCAAAGGTCCCTCCTCACCTGAGCTTGATTGGAAATACATAATACAATCTCCCCACTTACTAATTAAGATCCCACAATCCCCCTCGATCCAAAGCACTTATCAAGTCTTGTAAGATTTGTTGGTTGAGACATCACCTCCAAGACCCCACTCTAACTAGCATTTGGATAAATCCTCATACTTTTGATGCTCCTTATCCTTGTCTGGCAAAGTATAGCAAAATTGGCCCGAAAGCTCCACCTATGAGACATGAAACTTTGGTTTGATCTTTGGGATGTTGACTAGCATAAGTTTGATGTTACGAATTGGATTCAACAAAGATTCAATCTCTCTAACAATGAGAGATTAGAGTGAAAGAAACCTTGTTTATCCAAGGGATGATTGGCCAACATCCATCTAAATCCACACCCATTTTTCGAAATTTGGAACCCCCTCCTTTGGGAAACCATTATGGGTATGTAAGGACAAAAGGGATTCAACAAAGATACAATTTCTCTAACAATTGAGGAACTAGAGTAAAAGAACCCTTGTTGAACCAAGGCAGGATTGGCCAACATCAATTGTTGCTAAATCCACATCCATTCTTAAAAATATGAAACCCCCCTTTGGGAAACCAGTATGGGTATGTAAGGACAAAAGGGGTCTGAAGATCCCACCTCCCTTTTTTACCCGTGCTCCTTTGGTAAAGGTGCGAGAGAGAATAGAATATTGTTTGGGACTGCTTTGACACTCCAATCTGGAGGAAGATAAGGGAGTGGCTGGTTGCAGTCAGCCTAAGAAAGGACTTTCGAATTTTGTTACCTTTTTTGGAGATAAATCTAGTATTGATTTGATGACTCTTGCATGAAACTTAGGTCAGTTACACGGCTAAATCCTGGAGTGGTTTACACATTAAAACAATGACTTGGTAACACCAAAAGTGCCATATCCTAGTGGTTAGTGAAGGCCCACCTCATCCCAATTGGCGGGGGGCTCAAATCCTGTTAGGGCTCAAATCCTGTCAGGAGTCCCAGTGTTCATTTTTGAAGGTTGCACAGCCCTTCTGGGCCATTATTGACCTGCTGGAGAATCCCAAAATATTGCAAGCAATGCATTTGAAGGGGAAAAGAAAAAATTTTCCCTTCTTGGAGAAAGGCAAAATTCTTCTAGTGCTGCATTCGAAGGGCACTTTTTTTCCTTTAAAAATAATATATTACATTATAAATAAATGTATTAATCATATTGCCTAAATTCCAATGCCTAAGTAGTAGTGAGTCTACTAGTTAGTAGTAACTACTATTATCGAGATCCGAGTTACTAACTTAGTAGTTAGTATAGAGTATACTTTATAGATAATAGATAGGTAATAGACTATAGTACACCGAGCAGCGATCACTCTCAATTGGAAAATCAAAACCCTAGGGGTTCCCCTGACTCCTGAGCCCTCATCTTCTTGAATGCGATAGCACCTCAAGGCTCAAAACCCTCCCCTCACCTTCTTGAAAGCGACAGGCACCAGTGACCAACAGCACCATTGTACTATGTAGTGTTGAGACTCGACTGTCACTCGAGTCGAGACTTCAGCCCCCCTCGCCAAGTTTCAACCTGTTACCCAAGGCGCAGACAAAGAAAAAGCACATGCCACACAAGTGACAGTATGATGTGCCAGTGTGCAGTACATAGTACATACGTTCAACGTTGGTAACAAGTCCCAACTTCCAAGGCTCGAGCCTCGAACTTTGGAGCCTGAGCCCTAGAGCCTGGAGGCTGAAGACGCGCCGACGGCCGCACGTAGCTGAGTCAACTCCTGACCAGTGAGTCGTGGCCACCATCTTGGCGGCTGGGACTCGGGAGTCGGCCCTCGGGACGTGAAGGCTGGAGCCGCGAGCGGCGGATGCTGGAGCGTGGCGCTACATGCCACCGTGGGCATTGGGACCGTGATGATGCCTGTGTGCCAAGCTCCAGCGTGGAGTCTGTAGCAGGCTGCAGCCTACCTAGAGCCTAGAGGCTAGTACCAAGTGCCACTTGGCACTTCAGGAATCAGCTCGTATAATAGAAGCTGTCTTGAGGTCCACCGTCCGAGGAGCTAAAGCTTGCTCAGCCTTGCGCAGCTCGAACTTCAAAGGTACATTCCTTGTCGTACAACATACGATTCTTGAGCTTGGAGAATTTAGATTTTAGTATACGATTCTTGAGCTTAGAGACTTTCAAAATCTAAGACTATTAATCTTAGATAGATGTCTTTGCCTTGCAGCCTGCAGGGTAGATTGATATTAGAGTATACCATCTAACTTTAAATCAAGTCTTCATCGAAACTTTGAGCAGGTATGAGTTCAACATTCTACCAATTTTTAAATCTCAAGTTTTAAAGATTGCTAGTATTTGCCGCAGTCCACTACCATTTGGATTTTGGAGTGCCTAACTTTAGCATACCTCAACTTTTTGCATCCATATTATAGATATGGGTCGTCCTAAGAGGGATTTGAGTCAATTGACTCTATCTCTAGCACTTGCTCGAAGGAAACGGGTTGCTCAAGGAGATCCATGCTTGTAAATGCCTCATCGATTGCATCTCCACCCACATCTGACACACGTACTGCATCTACTCATATAAATGTGAGTTTGGATCTATACATGCCTATAGGGGATGCAAGTGAAAGTGTGGATTCTTTTGATGAAGCTATGAGAAGTCTTGATGGGGTAAGAGAGCAATATGTTGCTCATGTAGATGCCACCCTAGATTATGAGGGTAGTGCACCTCAAAAAGTGAAAGGTCAACGCTCTTACAAAGAGCATTGGAAAACATATCATCCATGGAGTTATTCATTGCATGATGCTTATGGTAAAGAAATGATTTTTTGTAGCTATTGCATACAATTTCGAATGAGTAATGCTTTTGCTACTGTTGGGAGTACACTACTTCAAAGGCCATCATTACAGACTCATGAGAAATCAAAGGAGCATGAGAAGGCTGCATTTCTATGGGCTGAAAAAGAAAGGAAATCTATGGTGCCTATGAGCTTGCATCTTGAAAAGATGGACTCTAATGCAGTAGATAAAAAGGTATCTCGTGTAAAAGTTCTTTTGAAAGTTTTGTATTTCATTTCCATTAGAGAAGTCTTTGTGTGATTTTCAAAAGAATGTGGAGGAATTGGCATTCCTTGGAACACCAAATGTTCCTATTGAGAATTGTTATGCATCCTACCTTTCATACACATCTTCTTTACTTTTCTTGGAGGCATGTTATACACATTTTTATGAGATGGTTAAAAGTGAAATTATTGAGAGTCCTTTCTTCTCCTTGATGGTAGATGAGAGTACAGATGTCTCTAATGACCATCATATGATTGTGTGTATAACATATTTGACAAAAACTGGTCATGTATGCAATCGCTTCATTAGGTTGCTTCATACAAGAAATGGAACTGCAAATGCTTTATATGATGCACTTTCAGAGTTCTTATGCATGTATGGTTTATCAAAATCAAAATTGGTGGGATTTGCCACTGATGGCTGCAGTGTTATGATGGGCATGGAGAATGGATTGGTTGCACGTTTTGCCAGAGTAGCACCTCATTTGGTTGGAATTCATTGCATTGCACATAGAGATGCTTTGGCAATAAAAGATGCATTGGGTGGCTTTCCTATTTTTGATGTTGTGGAAAAGGCAGTAAAGAAAGCTTACAAATGGGTGAATAGCTCTTATAAGAGACATGAAGAGGTAAACGACCTTACTTCAGAGTTTCATCTTTTAGCCCATGAGATTTTGAGAATGCATGACATTCGTTGGTTATCACGTGGGCAAGTAACAAAGAGGATGGTAACTTTGATACCAGTGCTCTTGCGAATTTGGAAGCGAGAGAAATGTGATTTGTATACCTCCTTTTACCTCTTTTAAAGTTCAATTTTTTCCTCATTTATTGAGGATGTACTTCATCATTTGAATGTTTTGAACAAAAAGTTCCAAGTTAATCATGTGGATATTACTACAATTGGCACAGAGCTTCTGACTACAATCGATATTCTTCAAGCTCGCTTTCTTGCAGGTGAGTTTGGTAGAGGCACTGAGCATATTACACAGTTTTTCGGGCAAGTGAAAGATGGTTACATGGTGTTTCAAAATGGTGCATGACTGATAGATAAGCATACACTGCATATCAATGTCTTGGGAAATAAAGATACAGCCAAGGATCTTATCACATGGGATGCTGATATGATGTTGGAAGACAATTTCTTCGTAGTGTGATAACTTCATTGCATGCTTGATTTCGTGACTTGGAGCTTTTTGAAGCTACCAAAATCTTTAGCCCTGGAGACTATCCAGAGGATGTACGTGGTATTTTCAACATGGGTGCTATATGGATTAGGGCATTGTTGGAAAAGTTTGTAGTGAATGTGAGTATGTGTAAGTTGCAATATAAAGAGTTCATGGCAAAATTGAAGAGCATGTCCTAGAAAGAGTATGCATATGGCATGGCAGTTTTGTGCACATGATATTGAATGGGATCAGTCTTTTGGTAAGATGAAGAAAGCTTTGACGTGCTTGCTTGGTTATTGTTGCAAGCACAATCAATTGTGAAAGGGGATTCTCCAAGATGAACCACGTCAAGTCAAATGACCGCAATCTATTGAGCTTGGATAATGTTAACAAGCTTATGTTTCTTTCTTACAATGGCACACGAGATCCAAGAGAGGTAGATTGGGATGCGATAAACTCTACTTGGAATAGCTTGAAAGCTCATCGGGATGATGATATCCATACCACAAGTTAGATAGTTGTGCTCTAGCCTCTCACTATTTTATCACTTGTATGAACTATTCTAGTTTATTTTCTTTATTGACTCGAGATTTGACAGTTGTTATTTTGCGTACAATTCAAAGAAAAAGATATTAACATTGTTGTTAAAAACTTGTAAGAATACAAAGATTTATGTCTCATTTATTACTTTGAAGTTTCTTACCAAAGATACATGAAAATAGGTTTGATTACATAATTTATCAAGGCTAGATAGTAAAAGCTATATCAATGATTCATAATAGAGTTGATATGATTCATAATAGAGTTGATTAAATCTAATATGTATAGTAAAAATTGAAAGGAAAATGTCTTGTACATGAATTACAATTTAACCATCTAAGTGATTTTAATTAAAAAGCTTCCTTGAATCCTTGCACAAACTTTAGATCTTGAAAGATAATATTTATTGCACACATCATTCTAAGGCTATATTTTGAAAAATGAAAAGGCAAGATCATAGAGAGACCTTCAGGATAAATTATGGACTAGCCCTTCAAAAATGAACACTGTGTTAGGTATACGCAAACTTTTCAATAAAGGCCTTGTCATCTAGCTAGTGGGAAGGGGAGATCCCCCGCCCAAAAGTGTCCGCCAACTAGAAAAAGCAGAGCAAATCAAATCAAATCGCTCCACATCAGCCAACTGACACTTCTACTTTTTTGGAAACTGGCAAAGCAAATCAAATCGCTCCACATCAGCCAACTGACACTTCAACTTTTTTGGAAACCAGGCACTTATGCTTTGTGTAACCGGCCTTATTTGCTTCGGAGGACTACCCTTTTTTGTTCGTTTGGTAAAAGTGAACTGATGGTGCGCTCAAGGGAAGGCCACAAAAACCACCACCCCCATGCCCACCCTGACCCCCCATAAAATGAGAGCCTGGATCTGGATCTGTGACAAGATAAAAAGCTTTCAAGCCCAAGTCTAATAAGATGCCTAGAACACAGTCTCCAGGGAAAGGAGATATATCCACTATTCCAAGCTTGTTGAATCTCACACTAGATGTCTAAACCTTGTGCAAGATAATGGAACAGGGCAACTATTTTCTTCATGACCCTTCATAAATAGACAAATGAAACTAAATTGGACTCCGTAGCACCACATTACTGCTTTATGCTTTACAAACAAAAGTATTAACACATCTTGTAAGAAAAACTCATAAAAGTCTCTATTATAATTGCAAAACAGTAAAAGCTCAAAAATGTCTCCTCAGGCAAAACTTGGTATGGCAACAGCATGCACACTTGAATGATGCCACCGCCTGTCCAAAACCCAGGTCTGCATAACCTTGGACACTAACATCCTAATCATCCAGAAGCACAAAATAAAGCAGCTCCTAAGAAGGCCAAGTTCAACAAATAGATCAATCCAACGGATCTGCACTCTTCATTTCTTCTTGGCTGCAGCCTTTGTAACCTTTGCTCCTGTGGGCTCTTTCTTCTCAACAGCCTTGATGACACCCACAGCCACTGTTTGCCTCATATCACGGACAGCAAAACGTCCAAGTGGAGGATATTCAGCAAAGGTCTCTACAGTCATTGGCTTGGTAGGAATCATTTTCACAAACCCAGCATCTCCATTCTTCAAAAACTTAGGCTCCTTCTCCAGCTCTTTGCCAGAACGCCGATCAATTTTGGTCAAAATCTCAGCAAACTTCACAGCTATGTGTGAAGTGTGACAGTCAAGAACAGGAGCATATCCATTACCAATCTGACCAGGATGATTCATAATAATCACTTGAGACGTGAAATTGGCAGCCTCCTTAGCAGGATCATTCTTTGAGTCCGAGGCAACAAACCCACGCTTGAGATCCTTCACAGCAACATTCTTAACATTGAACCCCACATTGTCACCAGGCAGAGCTTCCAGGAGAGCTTCATGATGCATTTCCACAGACTTGACCTCAGTAGTCAGGCCAGTGGGAGCAAAAGTAACAACCATTCCCGGCTTTAACACACCCGTCTCCACTCTACCAACAGGTACAGTTCCAATACCACCAATCTTGTACACATCCTGAAGGGGAAGCCTCAAAGGCTTGTCAGAAGGTCTCTTAGGTTCTAGAATCATATCAAGAGCATCCAGAAGAGTAGGACCCTTGTACCAGTCCAAGTTGGTGGATCTCTCGATCATGTTATCACCCTCGAATCCAGAGATTGGGACAAAGGGGATCTTGTCAGGGTTGTACCCAACTTTCTTCAAGTAAGCAGACACTTCCTTAGTAATTTCATCATATCGAGCTTTAGAGTATTTTGGAGTTGTAGCATCCATCTGGCGAAATCAACGAGGGAAAAGGATCTAAATCTTTGAAGGTCGAACAAGAGCACTGCAAACAAGACATTAGAAAAACGTCTGAACTCTTACCTTGTTACAACAGCAGATCATCTGCTTCACGCCCAGTGTGAATGCAAGGAGAGCATGCTCACGAGTTTGTCCATCCTTGGAAATACCAGCTTCAAAACCACCAGTAGTTGAGTCGATGATAAGGACTGCACAGTCCGCCTGTATAGGGTACAAATGGTAAAACTAATAACTAGAATTTCCACTAAAACAGGCTAAATATAGCGCATACAGTTGACGTAGACCCAGGAAAACAAGTAGTGATTTCCCAGAATCAAACCTGAGAAGTTCCGGTAATCATGTTCTTGATGAAGTCACGGTGACCGGGGGCATCGATAACAGTACAATAGTACTTGGTGGTTTCGAACTTCCAGAGAGCAATATCGATGGTAATTCCACGCTCACGTTCAGCCTTCAGCTTGTCTAGCACCCAAGCATACTTGAATGACCTCTTGTTCATCTCAGCTGCTTCTTTCTCGAACCTTTCAATCACACGCTTGTCAATACCGCCAAGCTTGTAGATTAGATGACCTGTGGTCGTGGACTTCCCAGAGTCGACATGCCCTATAACGACAATGTTGATGTGTGTCTTCTCCTTTCCCATGGCTGCAAAGGGGCAAACACCGAAACAGATGAAAGAGAGGCTACTAATGCAATAAGCTCCAATTAGACAGGCTCACAGACAAAGGCAACAGGATCTGACGAGCAAGTAGACCCGGGCAAAGGTGCATAACATTGAGGTTGCACTAGATCCAGGAAAAGAGAACAGGTTGGACTAGGTCCAGGACAGAATAACAGACATGATCTTCATGAAATAAGTCCGCATCAACGGCCGAACATGCACCGATATTGTAAGTTCATAGCAATCGAACTAGACATAGTTAAGGGAGGTGCAGAAATGGATGAAGTAGAGGCAGAAAGCTCAAAGGAACGTGAAACGTGAAACCTCCACAGGTCAGATCGATGACCTTTAATGTTAAGCAGATACACACACACACGCACATAGAGCGAGTGAGGGAGAGGGGGAGACACCATACCTGTTGCAGGTTAAGTCCGGTGCTTGCAGTTGCCCCAAAGAGCTTGGAGAGGCGGCCTTCTTACCAACACCACAAGGTATTGGAGGATGGTCCGAGCGAGGGGGAGGCCTTCTTTCCTTGGAAATGCATTCCTTATACGCCTCCCAAAGCCCTAATTCTCTAATCGCGTCTTGACCACACGATCGCTTGCTCTACTCGACGGTTCAGATTCCATGGCAACGTTTGGGCGGCGCCGCCCACGCTGGTCTGCCCTATGGGCCTAGATCCGGGCCTTTCACACCTCGTCGAACCAACTATCCAAAGATTGCCAAAAAATTCAACATTTTTCTCTCTTTTAAATTGTAACTAGGCGCTCCGCGCCTAGACTCAGCCCGGCGTTTCGCACCGGAGCGGGCACGATTTTTGCGGGTGGGGGCAGGTGCTGGACGCGTGGCACCCGCCCCCACGTTCTCTTTTTTGCTTGTGGGGGAGGTGGGGGCTGCCACGTGGCACCCACCCCCCACCTCTCGTTAACTAATAGTAAAGATTAGCACAAGTGCGGTTGTTCTTTATCCTAGCACTTCTCGCTAGAATATGTGCAAGCACATATCCAAAGGGTGCCTATAACACGATTAATAATGAGTACATACATACATACATATATACATACATACATGTGTGTGTGTGTGTATGTAAAGAGAGAGAGAGAGAGAGAGAAGCAAGTTACTTACTATCTTGTTTACTTAAAACCGTTTCTAAATGAAGACATCTCTTCGTATATGAATTTTTTGTATGTACACCATGTAAGGTGGTGTTGAATTTTTCATCTTCGTTTCTAACACTATAGCATAAATAGTTGAAGTTTAGTGCTTGGTTTCTAACTACATAGTATAAGCGCTATCCCGCTTTGCATCAGCTTCGTTGCCGCAAAGTGGCGCAATAGGAAAGTGAATGCCATGCGATTCCCAATCGCACAATAACGTTGCCATCCTTGACTGTAAAAACACCATACAATTCGCTTCCATTGCACAACCATAACATCTATACAATTGTAACATCTACACAATTGCACAACCATAACATGAACACGTACTCTTCTTTTGCACCTGATCACAAACAAAAGATATACGAAATGCATATTTTGTATTCTTGAGTGCAAAAAACCACATGCTCTCTCTCTCTCTCTCTCTCTCTCTCTCTCTCTCTCTCTCTCTCTCTCTCTCTCTCTCTCTCTCTCTCTCTCTCTCTCTCTCTCTCTCTCTCTCTCTCTCTCATATCTTCTCCTTGTTCCCTCCCTCCTTTTTCATCTCTCTTCTCCCTCTGCAACCTCCCCTTTTTCACCTCTCCCCCTCCCTCCCCTTTCTTCTCCCTCTCCTCTACCCCCAACCCCTTTATCTATCCCCCCTCTTTTCACACACACGCACTCTCTCTTCCTCTCTCTCGTATATGCATGTATAAGAGGCCAAACATACATTTGTATCTAGGTGTACAGACACTCATAGATATGTGCAATGACCATGCACCAAAATTGTAAACTCGTATCCATACTTGCCCTGCGCAATAGTTAGAAATACCTCTATATTATCCTTGGATTTCACAATAGCCCCAACTTGGAGTAGGTATCTAAAAAAGTTGAGCAAACACTTAAATATAGTGTAGGAAATAATCAGTTACTACTAAGTATATGCCAACTAAATGTGGCATAAAGTCCACTTCACATATGAGCCAAGCAATGACTACAAAGCTGTCAAATTTCAATGGATACATCCCTGCAAAAAAAGCAAGCATACCATTGCACCCTCCAAAAAACACATCTCAGTATGCATCATTGCACAAAAGCAATACATCTTATTGCATCTTTTGAAGTACATCCTTGTATACAATGTCCGTTATGACATTCATAATGTTGCCATTTTCATCTAGCAAGACTCTCACACCACATGAGGATTTCACTTTTGAAAATGCAACATACAACTCTCCATGTGCAAATACCGATGTCTTCAAGTAAAGACCAACAACAAACAAAGAGACAAAGTCTGGCCCTGCGACTTATTGATTGTTATAGCAAACGCCAATCGAACAAGAAACTATCTCTGCCTCATAGTAAATAGAAATTGCAAAGTGCTAGGAATAAAAGTGATTCTAGGAATGAAAACTCGTTCCCCTACATTTGTTCTCGTTATTATCTCAGCATCTATCACCTTTCATTGAATGCCTTACATATCAACCGTGTACCATTACACTGAACTTTTCCCGGATTTAAGTTCCTAAGCAGAATAATAGGTGCATTCATCTCTAACAGCAATAGATGGGGAGGAAACCCACTTCCAAGATCTAGTGTATTTAGATACTCTACAAAGTACAAAAATGAGCTATCATCTGTCTCTGCAATTGAATCTGCACTATAGTATTGTATAACCTCTCCACGCATCAATTGTAATGCATGATGATTCAGACAAGCCACCTCTATATTCCGCACTGCAAGTATAGCACGCTCACTGAAATGTGCTCCAAAGTCTCTCACAGTGGATACTTCACTGTACACACTATCAACCAAGGTTTCAATAGTGTGTCCTTTTAATACCATGCCTGATGGAATATGTAACTTATCACAATTCTCTGTAATATCCACTCCATCCCCTATTCCTTGAATCCAACCAATAAACCCATTATCCACTACATCACCAACAGTTGACATCCGCATATTCCCAGACAACCTTAGCACCTTAACACACTACCACAAATGAGAGTAACATAGTGTTGCACTTACAATATCTTCATGGGAGCCCTTCATCACGACAGGTAGGATCTACCATCGCTTTTGAAACTCAATCACACTAACATAGCCTGCAACATTTCTAAACAAATTCCTTTTTAGCAATGTATCATATCAGCATGTTTTTTATGAAAGACCCGAGCAGTTATATCAGGACGATCATAAGCAGTCCGTCCGAACAACAAGGCAATAGTTATCTCTGACCACTTGGGATTACATGTCATTGTTATAAAGAGATCTGGTTTTCCCTTACTCCGCACTATAGCCATGGCATCTTCATACAACTGATACATGTGCCTTGGCCCACCAGTAAAAGAAGATGGCAAAACCACCCTTTTACCAACGAGGCACCAATAACTTATAATGGCCCATTATCCAATAAACTTCTGAGCGTAAAACTGATTGATTCTGACGACACTAAGCCAATCTACACTACAATAAGCATCAACAATAAATTGTTGCAACAATCGACCACCACGCAACATGCAAACCTTAGTGTCATCGCGCACTTGTAGTCGAAATGCATAAAATTGCATGAGTAACACAGTCCTTATTAGACAATCCATGTACATTAACTAGAATATTAACATTACTATAAGGCACCTTTATATGCCAACCATCATCACCCATAGGAAAAAGAAGAACATATAGCATTGGCATATATGCCCTATGCAAGTTTGAAATAACAATACATCATCCATCTCGACTATAAACATGTATATCTCGATGATCGAGACTATTTTCATCGCCTTGTCCCGGCATGATAGCCACAACTTCAGTTGCCACTAGAGCTGAGTATTGTCTATTAGCCTGTTGAATGCCAAAAATAGTCATTCTTAAATCATGCAAGGGATTGTTTTGCAATTGCATACCCACGGATCTAAAAGCTTGTGCATATACATTGTGTTGATGCATCAAAGACTGAAGCTCCCTAAGTAAATTTGGCAATAAATTAGGCATAACACCCAATCAATTAGATAACTCATGCTTAGTATCATAAACATAAAGTTGTGCAAATCTTGGCCATTCCCATTGTTGCACATTAGGAAGCAGAGGGCCTATACAATGATAAATGGAGCCATGTACTCTAAAGGTATAACAATTCCCCACAACAGACAAAAACTCATCAACATTGCACAAATGCAAGAGCACTATTATACGCCCATATATTATTCTTAAATACTCTACTTTGAGGATGCATACCATGCAACAAATCATGCAATGGATGTGGTGGATGTTGCAACGGTGGCAACATTACTTTTCCATTCTGACAAACAATGTTTACCAAACAAAACTTATCCTTGCACTTGAGTCTCACATCTCCACAATTTAGCAAAGCATTGCTCACACATCTCAAAAAGACTTTCCATAGAATGCACAATCGGGTCTTGAAATAGCAATATTGTAATTACAGGATGAATATCTATTGCAGGTATAACATGCAAAATTGAACAAAAACCTCCATTTTGAGGGCTAAAGGTTGGAACATTATTGACACGTGACTCGTTAATCACAGGATTTTCTGGATTTTGACTATTTCCAATATTGCAATTATAATTCATAGCAAAAAGAAATTGTTGCTCCATCAATTCACTATTCCCATCTAGAATCCCCACGAGAGAAGGCATATTTTGCATACTATGCAAGCTACTTTGAACTCCCTCACGAATCACACTATCATGACTTAGAGCTTCTCTACATGAAATGTTTTGGCACCCAACCATAGCAGAACACATTCCTTTGTGTCCCCTTCGACCATGTTTTGCTCGTAGCTGAATCATTTGAGTCCTAAGCCTAGCAACTTCTCATCGTCTATGCCGCGTAGAGTTGAGTCTATGCCTATGAACATGTAACATATAATCTCTGCTAGTTGATCGATGTGAAAATCCCATATTGATTAGATTCTCACAAAGCCTGCATGCCAAGAGAGACCATGCATTCTTTCAGGGAGAGACTTGATTCGGATTGGTATTTTCAAAAAGACTTAAAAGTAGAATCAATACAAAATCACATAATTCAAAACACTGCAGTAATTTATTTAAATCAGCATAGTGCTATGTGCAAGGCACGCTAGTTGTCAAAATAAAAACTATATATTTTTATATTCTACATATAATTAGATATCTGATCCAAAGAGAGACAAAGAAAAATTCTATCTAACTATCAAAGCGATCCCCTAAGCCTATAACGCAAACCCAAATATATCATTCAATAGGAATGCGCAATATAGCCTAAAACATCAAAATTCTTAAATTATTCCCAACACCAACAATACGAAACTATGCCAGTACTTAGCAAAGACCCAATGAAGATTCAAGAATTACCTTTGCCATAACGAAAATAGAAGCCATCACATCACATTGAAAGTACCCAATACACTTTGCTCAATCTAGCTTCGCCACATCAAAACCAATGCAGGCCCCACAAAAAGGAAGCACACATTACCACAAAAAAGCAGTGGCCCTTATCTCCGAGGCCCCAAAATGATGCCCACATATCGTTCACCAGCAAATTCATCAACCTGCTTGTCTCATAGACAATTGTTGAAAGTTCCCTTACTTCACCACCCAAACCATTCGAGACTTGTTGAAGAACACTTTGGGTGTACTTTGTCTTGCACACAACACTATACAAACCCTTAGCCTATTCATGTAGCTCTGCAGAGTAAATGGCAAGTGCATGATCGACATGTGTGCATAAACTCATATGCAATTCCATCAACTCATTCATCTTGGTCTTGAGATGTTTAAAATCTATAGAACTTGAAGCAGTCTTTGTGTTCCTTTGAACCCTTGTTGTTCTTGTAGATTTAGCAACACGCGTTCCATGTTGCCTTGCCACCTCTTTCATTCTTCACACACTAACTTTACTAACTCTATTAGACTCCACATTTTGATTGCAACAACACATACAAATAATTATCTCCAAAAAAAGTACACAACACGTTGATGTAAATACAATTAGAACTATCTCCCATACCCATGCGAACGGCTCCAAGCAGGCAAGCGTCGAAGAGATGATGTCATGGCCGTTTTCTTTAATTCCAATGTATCAGTTGCATTCAATGGCGTCGAATGCACTATGTCTGGAACATCGTCCATGACATTGCTTTGTTCCATGATGACTACACAAAACTTTCAAAAGAGCATAAGAGTTTCAATATAAAAATCTCAAAGCTACTTAAGATACAATCGATAAACACATTTGCAATCAAAAACCCTAAATCGAAGGTGACCCAAACTCATGAGCATGAGCATATGCGTAAGTGGCCATGCATGAGCACATGCATACATGGTGCTCGCCAAAGGCCAACTAATAACCTCTCTCTCTCTCTCTCTCTCTAATGGATGTCCATTCATCAACATTTACACACAACTCTTGTCGTCAAAGGCCTAGCAAGCACTACTCAAACTTGAAATTATGCTAGTCTCGAGTATATTTGAGACTCGAAAGCAAAATAATAGACATGCATTAGGTCCAACATGGATAAGTAAATGCGTATATGGTCATGTGTGAGCACATGCATACATGGTGCTCACCAAAGGCCAACTAATAACCCCTCTCTCTAATGGATGTCCATTCATCCATAAAGGCCAGTCAAGCATTGTCTAATCTCCCCCCGCCCCCTCCCTCCCTCCCTCTCTCTCTCTCTCTCTCTCTCTCTCTCTCTCCCCAAGCCTTGTCGATGGACGTTCGTTCATTTACATCCATACGTAGGAATTGCCAAAGGGTCGAAGGTGCTGTATATCCAAAGGTATTTGAGGCTCCAAACTGAAAGAATACCAAGGTGAGAGATGGAAAAAGAAACCATTAAAATCATTCTAAAAAAGTTTTATAATATGGAAGAGGTTATATATACACCAAGCAAACCATGGATCCGAGGATGTGCTTATGTGGTGATTCATTCAAGTTAACATTGCCAAAAACCTATCAAGATAAATAGGATCTAGTGTATGGCCAATATTTTTAGATATGGTCATATATCTCCCCTATATCGCCCTTGATTTTTTCTAACTCATCTTGTACCCTCACTCCATCACCAAGGTTCCCTTCATATTTCTCCTCCGATATTCTTTCAATCCTTTGCAGACGGCTACCGATGTCCTCACTAATAGAAATTGAAGCTCTTTGACACCGAAATAGTGTTTTCACTTACTTCTCAACCCCGTCCAAGCGATGAATGACTCTCAAGAACCCAATAGAACCATCATAGCCTCCAACATGCTTGAGTGCAAGATGATCTTTCCTACTTCCTTACAACCTCTTTCACCTTGTGCATATTCATTTGCACACTGGAAGTGCATCGCATAACATTTCCTACTACATGCATGTCTTGATTTGCTACAAATGCCTCCAAGCTATGCAAAACAAATGCATTAACATTGAGGTGCATATCAACTATTCTTAAAATTTAGAAATAGGAAAATATCCTAAACGACATTAGATTAGCCTTCAAACGCACTAAATTTGAAACATATGTGCTCTAGAGCATATGATTGATCAAGACATGACTTGCTATAGCAACCAACATTTGGAGCAAGGTTCCAATCTGTTTATCTCACATGCAAAACTCAAGTGACTCCTTTACTAACTTACATACAGGTCATATGATTAATCAACAATAGGATTTGCTATAGCAAGTAACGGTTGGAGTGAGGTTCCAATTTGTTTATCTCACACACAAAACTCAAGTGACTTCTTTACTAGCTTACATACAAGTCATATGATTAATCAACAATAGGATTTGCTATAGCAAGCAACAGTTGGAGTGAGGTTCCAATCTGTTTATCTCACACATAGAACTCAAGTGGATCTTTCACTAACTTACATACAGGTCATGTACACATTTTGAAGGTGCACTTGGAGTATTTCAAGCAAATTCCGATGGCTTCCTAGATGAGAGATTAGAGTTTTTGTGACAATGGATGTAATCATTTGAATATCCCTATGAATACATCCATCATGATCCAAGATCCCTCTCTCAACCTTACCTTTATCTTACGTCCTCTCTTAAGTTTAACAAATTATATTTGTTCACAACCCATTGACAAATTAAAAGTTTCCTACAATTATACCCACCTCACGAATAAAATAAACATACATTTAAATCCCCATATTCTTGCCATCTTAAGATGCCAAGAATATCTTAAAATGTTTATCCTAATCTAATGTAGATCCTTATATTTAAAGTGCATGGGTACGTGCTCTCTACATAAATCCAATGTTAAAGTTAAAAACCCCACTCTTGCAAAACGCAAGAAACACACACACACACACACACACACACACACACACACAGAGTAAGGGGGCATATGAACCTCCCCATTAATATAAAAGAAAAATAAATTTTTTTCCCTTCAACTCAAATTTTTTTATTATTCCCCTCTCTCCCTGCCAACAGTGGTCGGGGAAGGAGAGAGGGAGTGGGAGTGGTGGGGGAAGCATGCACCCTCCGGGTGGAGGGTGGCCATGCTAGCTAATCCCTCCCCTCCATATAAGGGGAGGGCTCCTCCCCTCCCCAGAGAAGAGGACTACGCCGCCCAGCTGCTGCACAACCCCCCCTCGTCTGCATGCCATTCCCCCCTCGCCAGAGCTTGGATGGAATTAGAAATTATAAGACCCTTGGTTGGGTTGCAAATAAGGCATATCCATTGCCTTGACTGACCAACTAGTGCTTGAGTTAGGGACTAGGATACCCTAAGAAAGTATAAGTCAACTTACCAATACCATATGCTCTTGTTGAAATTATTGGGATTTCACCAAGTCGCGGGAAGAACCAAGATCGGGTGCTGGGCATCTGGGAAAAAGGAGCCACACCTTAGCAGTGGGTTGCACAAACAAACTCCGAAATGTTTGTGCTTGTACTTAGATACAGTATTTGAATTCTTTGCTCAAGGAACTAATTCAAGGAATACACTTAAATGCTTCTGGTTGAAAGCCTGGAGGGAGAGGCAGGAACAGTTACCTTCGACTGTCTGCCTGGCCCTATCCAAGGGGGTTGTTAGCCGTGCCGGGTATATGGACCTAACCTGCCGCGAGAGGTCTCTCCGTGGGTACTGCTTGGAGCGGGAGGACGCTTGGGTGCCAGGGGAGGCTCTGGCCGTAAATCCCGTGCCTCCGGATCCCATACAAGAGACCGACGTGACTCGAGATGGGATCTCAAGGCCCATGTACTAGTCTACGGGCGGAACTTGGAACAACGATCTTATAGATTGCTGGAATGACCTTCGGGCATGAGGTTGGATGTAATCTGGAATTATGATAAATAAAGAACAAATGTTTGAGAAAAAGGAACTTGCTTGACATTGTTTTTGTGTCAGTGCATAAGTTACGTGAAGGAATCCGTGATTAATTAGTTTTAATTAAGGGAGTTGATTTTGCATGTCAAAACGTAATGTGTTAGGTAATTAGATAACTAAAGCAAACTGAGGAAAGTGCGGTGGACGTGACTCAGGTCCGTCCTATGGAAGGGTGGTCCTGGTTAGCCAGGAACTTTTCTCAAATGATGAGATGATAAGACAAACAGGACCTAGAGACTTGCCTGTAGGAAAGGAACCCTGACCTCAGGTCGATCCCAAGTGGGAACGGTTGGACTCTTCCGCTTGGGGCAAACTCGGGAAGACCTAGATCGCAAACCCTGTGTCATTCCTTGCGAGTGCGAGGTGGAGCCTTCTAGACCCTCCTCCCGATGGGCTGCCAAGACGTGTCCGCAATCGGACATACGGTCACGTTACAATTGGTATCAGAGCGAACCAATGGAATCTAATATTTACAAAGGAACTTAATGGAGGAAAGTAGAGCAATGTTGCTGTTGTTTGAGAACATTTCCTTACTTACTTATGGATGATGGGCTGCAGAGTCACGAAGCATGGAACAAATTCTTGGTATTCCAGGTTATGTTTATAACTGCAATGCGTGCTTCGGATTATCGACAAAGGCTAGGCATGATGAATATTCTAGACCGCATCTACAATCCTTCACCCTTGTATGTGGAACGGAGATGGATGGGTGAATCAAGAATATATTACATAGCAGCCCACCAACTTGCGTACCTTCAAACCAACTTGAAGAGAATCAAGTGGATGGAGGATTTAAAGATCGTGAAGCTGTTCATATTTGTCGAAGCTCATGCAAATGCAACCCTGCATGTTGGTGGTCGGCAAGTCAAGCAGAATAAATATATGTATGAAAAAGTGACTCGGGTGATCCCTGCTGACAGAATCAAAGTGCTGGGGCGTTATGAGAAGAACGGGTACCAAAGGAAGGGATATCCCAAGCTTCCTATGACTTATCGATTCTTGAAAATCCATGACGCCTCTCCATATTATTACTCAGTCCCTGTAGCCGAATGTAACACCATCCTATTTTCCCTAAATTGATATGCCAACCAGCTTGTTCTACTTTCCCAAAATAAATGTACTCAAAAGGGCTATGCCCTCATGAATGAATAAGATTTTTATTACTGTCTATCCTGGCTGTTAATGTTGGCAAAGGAGTTAAGTGATTAGGTTACTTGGCAAAAAGCTGTGCGGGTCATAACAATGTAATGTGAGAAACATTTGGTAAGTTTTAACATATAGAATATTATTGCCCAGGCGCAACCCCAAGTGCAGATTCCAAGTCCGACCCCTGCACTAAGTACAGCTGTGATTCAAGAGAAGAAGTTTCTTCTCAAACAAATCAAGCCACCTGAATTCGATGGTAAGGGAAGGACTGTTCAAATTGATGTCGAGGTTTGGATCGAGTCCATGGAGGACTATTTTGAAGCAGCGGGAACTGCATCCACTAACCAAGCTATACTCGCCAAACTTAAGCTTACAGGCGAAGCATGACTTTGGTGGAAACAGTGGTGCAGAGACCAAGGGATCTCGGAAGGGACAATCACTTGGGAGAAGCTTAAAGAAGCTGTGCGAGGAAGGTATTTGCCACCTGCCTATCGCACACAGAAGATGAACGAATTCTATGAATTGAAGCAGCTTGGACTATCCCTGGATGCATATTATTCAAAGTTTGTCTCTCTCTTAAAGTACGTGCCACAAATGGATATGACACAACAGGTGTCAAAGTTTTGTGCTGGGTTAAATCCACCCATAAACACCCGCTTGGAATCAATGCGCCCAACGGACCTACAAGATGCACTCATTCGAGCTGCACCAATAATACAGGAGGTGCAGACCAAGCCAAGGAACAACATGACTTGGTCTTACAGGGATCAGAATAAGGGAATGTATAGGTCTCAGGCTAAGAGAGCGCAGGGCCAAAATCAGGGACAGAGGAAGAAAGCTAGGACCAACACTGCCAACAACTTTGTTCCTACACAAGGTAATGACCGCAATCTCCATTGCTTCCATTGCAATGAGCTTGGACACTTCAAGAGGCCCCCACGCTTAACAGAGGACAATGCCAAGGGCCATTCCAAGGAGCCGCCCATGGACAAGGAGCCGCCATCATGACTAGAGGGAGAACCTCCAGTATTGCCAACAAGAGTTTGGGCGAGGAAGAAGATCCATCCATGGATGCTAACATTGAGAGGGCAACGGTTCATGCCGCTCTTCACAAGAAGGGTCCGAATCGCCAATTCTCGGTGATCCAAACTCCATCGGATTATGAAGGTAAAAGCTTCAAAACCTTAATCGATTGTGGCAGTACACATTCCTTCATTTCACCGATCTGTGCAAAAAGACTAGGGATAGCCAGAATAGACGCACCTACTTTACTTGTGGAATTGGCAAATGGTCATGAGCTCTCTTGTACCAGGCAAACTGCTAAGGTGAAATTCCTACTGGGTGGGAAGCCGACTTCGGTGAGATTCAGGGTAATGAACCTAGGTGTCCACAAATGTTTGCTCGGAATGGATTGGCTAATACCCAAAGATGCCCACATACACTATGGTAAGGGCCAAGTCTCTTTCCAAAATTCTGAAGGGGATCTAGTTACAACTCAAGGAGAGGCTAGTAAGCCAAAAATTCAGCTAGCAAAAGCAACACAGATAATAAAATGAGTTAGAAAGGGGCTACCTGTCTATCTGATTAAACTAAATAAGCTAGATCAGAATCAGGAATTCGGGGAAGAACCTTCATGGCTAAGGGAATACGTAGACGTGTTTCCTGAAGAGCTGACAGAACTTCCTCCTCAAAGGGAAGTCGATCATGAAATCAAACTGGCGCCAGGAGCTGTACCAGTCGCAAAGAGACCATATAGGATGTCCATCCCGGAAGCGATTGAACTGAAGGAGCAACTCAAGCAACTGTTAGATCAAGGCTACATCCGTCCTAGCAATTTGCCATGGGGAGCTCCAGTGCTATTCCAGAAGAAGAAAGATGGAATGCTTTGGCTATGCATTGACTATAGAGGGTTGAATCAATCGACCATTAAAAACAAATACCCCCATCAGATAAGGATGAATGCTCCTGCTACCTTCAACAGGTTAATGCATGATATCTTTAGGCCCTATCTTGATGACTTCGTACTCGTCTTCTTTGATGATACCCTAGTCTACTCTAAGCAGGAAAAAGATCATGAACCCCAGCTTCTCATTGTTCTCGAAAAAATGAGAGTACACAAGCTTTATACCAAGATGAAAAAGTGTGCATTTTTCAAGCGACAGATTGAATATCTGGGATTCATTGTATCAACGAAAGGAATTTCAGTGGATCCACAGAGACGTTCTGGAATGGCCAACACCAACTTCTGTCAAAGAAATATGTAGTTTTCTTGGATTGACAGGATGGTACATGATCTTTATAAAAAACTATGCTTTGATTGCAGCGCCTCTGACCGATCTATTAAAGAATCAAGTAGTAATTGTATGGTCACCTACTAAACAGGCCAGCTTTGACAAACTAAAGCAAAGCTTGGTATCGGCACCCATCCTGAAACTTCCTGATCTTAGTAAGGAGTTTGAAGTGGTAACTGATGCTGGCGCACTTGCCTTAGGATGTGTGCTTATGCAAGAAGGTCATCCTGTAGCATACTCTTCCAGGAAACTGAAGAGCCATGAAAGGAATTATGCCACCCACGATCTGGAGCTGTTGGCTGTCATCCATGCTCTCAAACTTTGGAGACACTACTTGCTGGGTAACAAATTTGCCCTAGTGACGGACCACAAGAGTCTTAAATGGAACTTCACCCAGAATGAGCTCAATATGAGGCAACGTCGATGGATTGAAGTGCTAGAAGAATATGATTTTGAAATCAAATACTGCCCTGGAAAGGAGAATGTAGTCGCCGATGCACTTAGTCGCAAGGCATTTCTGAATTCTCTGATTTTGCAAGATCCATCAACAGCAAGATCTCTAGCCACAAAGGTATCAATGCCAAACAACCCAATTCTTGAGCTAGCTAGAGAAGAGGCATGTCATGACCTAGTCTATCAAAAATCGCTAAGGGAGATCCCCATCAAAGACCAAGACCCAAAGCTAAAGACGAAGTATCAAGAATTCTCTATCAGTAATGGACTTGTCTACTTTAGGACGAGATTATGTATCCCCGCAAGCCAATCTCTCGAGTAGAAGATACTTTGGGAAGCCCATGACTCACCTTTCTCAAGACATCCTGGCTATGCCAAGACCCTTAATGCGGTCAAGAAGAGCTATTATTGGGATAGGCTTAAAGGTGATGTTCTTAAATATGTCACGGAGTGTTTGTCTTGTCAACGCATTAAGGCAAAACATGTCAAAATGCTAGGGAAATTGCAACCACTTGATATTTCCCCCCAATGAAATGGGAATTTATTAGCATGGACTTTGTTGTTGGCCTACCCCAAGTTCAGGGAGGATATAACTCTATTATGGTTGTAGTAGATATGCTCACCAAGGTTGCACATCTTATCCCTGTCTAGACGAACTATAAAGCCTTGGACATTGCAAGATTATTCATCAAGGAGATATTCAAACTGCATGGGTTACCCAGAAGGATCATTAGTGATCATGACTCTCTCTTCACATCACACTTCTGGAGGGCTATCTTTGAGGCCTTTGGGACTCAACTTTGTTTCAACATAGCTTACCATCCCCAAAACGATGGTCAAACTGAACGAGTCAACCAAGTCATTGAAGATATGCTTAGGGCACACTGCTGTCGCGAACCCAAAAAGTGGATTCAATATTTGCCACTAGTTGAGTTTGCCTACAATGCTTCTTACCAATAAAGCATTCAGATGACCCCTTTCCAAGCATTGTATGGGCACGATTATTGTACTCCTTTGAGCTTCTTGGATCCAACCTTGAGGGTTGAAGCTTCAAAGCAGATGCTAGAAGACATGGATGACCAAATCAAATCAATAAGACAAGACATCCAAGCCACCAAGGACAGACAGAAGGCTTACGCGGACTTGAAACGGCAAGACAGAACCTTCGTTGAAGGTGATATGGTCTTCATCCGCATATGCCCTAAAAAGGGTTCATTGTCCTTGGGAGAATACAAGAAGCTAAGTCCAAGGTATTGCGGACCTTATAAGATCACTAAGTGCCTTGGACCCAATGCTTACAGATTACAACTGCCCGCAACCCTAAAAGTTCATAACGTGTTCCACATTAGCCTATTGATGATCCAAATCATGTACTTGATGATCAGCAAGTTGTAATGCCTAGCCAAGGAGTCCTTGAGCTACGGCCTGATAGAGTCCTAGACGTCAGGAAAAGGCATTTGAGGTCAAGCAACTTGAGAGAATACCTCGTCCATTGGAAAGATTATCCCAAAGAGGATGCCACCTGGATAGACGAAGATATTCTCAACCAACACTACCCCCAGGTTCTCTCGAGATTAGGACATCTCGATTTCTTTAAGGGGGAGAGAATGTAAGGGGGTATAGGAACCTTCCCATTAATATAAAAGAAAAAGGAAAAAAATTTTCCCTTCAACTCAAATTTTATTATTATTTCCCTCTCTCCCCATCAATAGCAGTCGTCCTCCAGGTGGAGGGTGGCCATGCTAGCTAATCCCTCCCCTCCCCTATATAGGGCTCCTCCCCTCCCCAGAGAAGAGGACTATGCCGCCCAGCTGCTGGACAACCCCCCCTCGTTTGCATGCCATTCCCCCCTGCTAGGACTCCAGCGTTGCCACCTCCATGTGGCCCTCGGACGGGTCTTCTTCCCCCCCCCCGGTGTGGCTATTTGCATCAGTGATAGCTCTGTCAGGGATGCTCCACCACCCAGTCCACGTGTCCTTTTTCCCCCCCTAAGTCAGACTGCAGTGGCAGTTCTGTGGGCCGCTCCGCCGCCCAGTTCCCCCTCCCCCCCCCACGTGACATTCTCTTCCCCCCCCGGTCAACTCGACGTAGGCCATGTAGGGGCCCTTTGATCCTAGTCAACTCCCCCCCCCCCCCCCCCCCCCCCATTTCGTGACGTCACGGACCCTCCCTGGGCCCCAAATGGAACCGCCACCGTGGGCCCAGACAGATCGTTTTTCCCCGGGATGCTCTTACCGTAGGGTGAATAGGTAAAAGGTGTGAGAGAGAGAAGAGAAGGAGGGAGTGAAGAAGAAAAGGAGTAAGAGATAAGAAGGGAGGAGAGAGAGAGAAGAGAAAGAAGGGAAGAGGGAGTGAAGAAGAAAAGGAGTAAGAGATAAGAAGGGAGGAGAGAGAGAGAAGAGAAAGAAGGGGACAAGAAGAGAAGGGAGGAGAGAGAGACGAGAAAGAAGGGAAGAGGGAGTGAAGAAGAAAAGGAGTAAGAGATAAGAAGGGAGGAGAGAGAGAGAAGAGAAAGAAGGGGATAAGAAGAGAAGGGAGGAGAGAGAGAGAAGAGAAAGAAGGGAAGAGGGAGTGAAGAAGAAAAGAAGGAGTAAGAGATAAGAAGGGAGGAGAGAGAGAGAAGAGAAAGAAGGGAAGAGGGAGAGAAGAAGGAGGAGGTAAAAAGAAGAGTAAGAGAAGGGAGGATAAAGAAGGTGAGAGAGAGAAGGGAAGAGGGAGAGAAGAAGAAGGAGGTAGAAGAGAAGAAGGAGGAGGTGAAAAGAAGGAGTAAGAGAAGAGAAGGGAGGAGAGAGAGAGAAGAGAAAGAAGGTGAGAGAGAGAAGGGAAGAGGGAGGGAAGAGAAGGAGGAGTGAAGGAGAAGGAGTGAAGAAGGAGGAGGGAGGAAAAAAAGGGAGAGAAGGAGGAGAGGAGAAAAAGAAGGGAAAGGAGAGAGGTAGAGGAAGAAGAAGAAGAGGTAGAGGAAGAGACATTAGAAGTGGTAGGGGAAGGATAAGAGGAAGGAGTCACCCAAACCACTCTCCTAGCAACGAATCATAGCCGGGGTCCTCCAAATCGATCGTGTCTAACCGAAGCCGTTAAGGTCCAGACTGCCCAATCTTCGTGAGGAAATGGCTCCCAAAAAGAAAGTCACGGGAAGCATAAGCGCTCAAGCCATCGGAAATGCTGGAGGGACGAGTGGAACGACCAACACAGCACACACGAATCAAGCCCAAGTTCCAAGCATTAAAAAAAACTAATTTAGGGCTTAGTTCTCATGGAAGAATTAATGTCGTGCTCAAGGTTTTGTTGATACTAAGAACTAAGTTGCATGCAATGGTGAGTTGGGCTCGCCTAAGATTTTACTCGCATAAAATGATAGGGTTATCGACTTATTTCACATAAAATGATAGCTTTTTAACCAGTTCAGTGCATGAAGAGTCATTTTGAATTCACGTTGCGCAATCATGGTTAAAAGAAACACATGAAATGTTAATTTCTATTCATAAGATACACTTGCATCATTGGAAAATAAAACCCTAGACTTCCATAGACGCAAGTTACGTGTGATCCGATGCATTGGAAATAAGTATTCATTGCCAGGAATAAAGGAGATAAAAGTTGTTTAGGGGACAACTATACTAAACGCACAACGTGCATGATGGTTGGGAACTCCTGCATTGAACCGCACTAAGAGAATTGGAAGGATCGCATGCATCTAAACTGCATCTTGAAAGTTTAAATGAGGATTCACGTGTTGCCATGTGTGTTAACTGAGCTTGGCTGGAATTAGAAATTATAAGACCCTTGGTTGGGTTGCAAATAAGGCATATCCATTGCCTTGACTGACCAACTAGTGCTTGAGTTAGGGACTAGGATACCCTAAGAAAGTATAAGTCAACTTACCAAGACCATCTGCTCTTATTGAAATTATTGGGATTTTGCCAAGTTGCGGGAAGACCCAAGATCGGGTGCTGGGTATCTGGGAAAAAGGAGTCACACCTTAGCAGTGGGTCGCACAAACAAACTCCGAAATGTTCATGCTTGTACTTAGATACAGTATTTGAATTCTTTGCTCAAGGAACTAATTCAAGGAATACACTTAAATGCTTCAGGTTGAAAGCCTGGAGGGAGAGGTAGGAACAGTTACCTGCGACTGTTTGCCTGGCCCTATCCAAGGGGGTTGTTAGCTGCGCTAGGTATATGGACCTAACCCGCCGTGAGAGGTCTCTTCGTGGGTACTGCTTGGAGCGGGAGGATGCTTGGGTGCCAGGGGAGGCTCTGGCCGTAAATCCCTTGCCTCCGGATCCCGTACAAGAGATCGACGTGACTCGAGATGGGATCTCAAGGCCCGTGTACTAGTCTACGGGTGAAACTTGGAACATCGATCTTATAGATTGCTGGAATGGCCTTCAGGCATGAGGTTGGATATAATCCAGAATTATGATAAATAAAGAACAGATGTTTGATTAAGGAACTTGGTTGACATTGTTTTTGTGTCAATGCGTAAGTTACGTGAAGGAACCCGTAATTAATTAGTTTTAATTAAGGGAGCTGATTTTGCATGTCAAAACGTGATGTGTTGGGTAATTAGATAACTAAAGCAAACTGAGGAAAGTGCGGTGGACGTGACTCAAGTCCATCCTATGGAAGGGTGGTCCCGGTTAGCCGGGAACTTTTCTCAAATGATGAGATGATAAGACAAACAGGACCTAGAGACTTGCCAGTAGGAAAGGAACCCTGACCTCAGGTCGATCCCAAGTGGGAACGGTTGGACTCTTCTGCTCGGGGCAGACTCGGGAAGACCTAGATCGCAAACCCTGTGTCATTCCATGCGAGTGCCAGGTGGAGTCTTCTACTCAGATGTATGGAACGTATCACCCTATCCATTTATTTTCAAACAACAAAGAGAGAGAGAGAGAGAGAGTGTGTGTGTGTGTGTGAGTGTGTGAGATGTGCGCTTCCCCCTCTCTCTCTCTCTCCCTCTCTCTAACCAACCAACCAACCAACCAATAAAACTAACCTACCTGGACAACAATCACAATAAACCACCCGAAAGACCAAAATATGCACAAAGAGCAACATCAACCAAAGCTTTGATCAAAACCTACTAACAAACCAACCTACCAACAAATCCAATGAATTAATCAATAATCGATCAATAAAACTAATCATTAACCCAAAACTAATAGATTCTTTCTCTCGCTCTCTCTAATAACAAACATAACAAACATAAACACACTAACATAGATATGCGCGCTTACTAACACAAACTACGACGACAAACTACTAACAAACTAATCAAAAGCTACTAACAAACCACCCACCAACAAGTTCAATTAATTAATCAAAACTGATCAATAAAACTAATAATTAACCCAAAATTATAGTTTCTTTCTCTCGCTCTCTCTAATAACAAACATAAAATCACTAACATACATACACGTGCTTACTAACACAAAGTACGATGATAAACTATTAACAAACCAATCAAAAGCTACTAACAAACCAACCTACCAACAAATTCAATTAATTAATAAAAACCAATCAATAAAAATAGTAATTGACCAATAATTAATAACAATTAATAATTTCTCTCTTTGAAGGAGAGAGACCACCAACCTAGACAATAATTGCAAAAAACCACATGAGAGACCAAAACATGCACAAAGAGCAACATCAACCAAATCTTTAATGAAAACCTATTAACAAACCAATCTACCAACAAATCCAATTAATTAATCAATAACTTATCAATAAAACTAATAATCAACCCAAATTTAATAGTTTCCATCTCTCTCTCTCTGTCTCTCTCTCTCTCTCTCTCTCTCTCTCTGTGTGTGTGTCTCTATAATAACAAACATAAACTCACTAACATACATACGCACGCTTATTAACATAAACTACGATGATAAACTACTAACAAACTAATCAAAAGCTACTAACAAACCAACCCACCAACAAATTCAATTAATTAATCAAAATTGATCAATAAAACTAACCGATCAATAATTAATAAATTCCTCTCTCTCTCTCTATAAAATAACAAACATAAACTCACTAACACAAATACACAAGCTTAATTCGAACATAAACTTGATAATAATAACAACAACAACGACAACAACAACAACAACAGCAGCAACAACAGCAACAACAACAACAACAACAACAATCTCTCTCTCCAATAATAAAAATATATATAAAAACATCAACAACAAATTATTATTATTATAAAATACATAAACAAACATCAACTAACTTTAATAATAATAATAATAATAATCAATAATTGATAAACATAAACCACTAAAATAAATAAATATAATAACAATAACAATAATTATTATATATAAAAAATCAACAACAAATTATTATTATTATAAACATAAACAAACATCAACTAACTAACAACTAATAATAATAATAATCTCTCTCCAATAAATAAACCACTAAAACAAATAAATATAATAACAATAACAATAATCTAATTACATATAAAACAAACACTAAACTAATAAACTACTAAAAAAACATCTATACTACATTAATCTCTCTCTCTCGGGGGATCCATGGGCAGGTGTTTTTTGATTTTGGGGGGAGCGGGGGGTTCATTTTTTGATGGGGGTGTGTTTTTTTTATTGGGGGGGGGGGGGGGGGGGGGTGTTTTCTGATTTGGGGGAGGTGGGGGTGTGTGTTTTTTGATTTGGGGGGGTGGGGGCAGGCGGGTAGGTCGCCCGGGGGGGGGGGGGGGGGGGGGGAGGAGCAGCCACTGCACGGGCTGGGGAGGGGGGGATCGATGAGCAAATCATGTGGGGCTGGAGGGGGGCGACGACCAGGAGGCCAACAAGCCTGCGACCACCTGCGGAGCGGGGGGCGAAGAGTATTCATGTGGTAGTAGCAGAGCCATGACTAGACAACTTGACAACCCAACGCGCCTACTGCGCCTGACGCCTGACAACTTTGACACCGACGACTCTGACACTTGCTTGACGACTCTAACACGCACCCCCCATGACCCTCACGATGTGTATAAGAGAGAGAGAGAGAGAGCTGGCTTCATGAGATCGTTGGCGAACGTAGGACCAACTCTCCCTTGGTAAACGTAGGATGGCACAGTAGGATGACGAATGCACGACCAGCTCTCCCACACGTTGGCGCAATGCAATCTCCCTTAACACGATTGTAGGCAAGAGTGGGAGTAATGTGGAGGGAGTGAAGTCCACACCTAGTCAATATGGCACGTCCTTTTCCATGCAAGACATGCAAGTTTGAAAATAGACTCGGTTTGAAAAGTAGGCTCGGCTACATTTTGGTGGTTTGGGCATCACCTAAGGTATAGTCACAATAATAATTTGAAAATAGGCTCGGTTTGAAAAGTAGGCTCAGCAACATTTTGGTGGTTTGGGCATCACCTAAGGTACAATCACAATAATAATGTAGTATAGATGGTGCTAACCCTTGCCATTATAGAGCAACCTCTTTACTGTGCAAAAATAAATTCAATGTCTACTACATAGCAACACTTTAATAGTCAACTTCTACTAATTATTTTTCCTTTTCAAGTTAAAACTATATTTGGCTTACATCTAAAAGGTTAAATGTAACTAAAGCAAACACATTATCAACATAGTATCCTCTTTAGATTATTTTCTTTTCAAAATGTTGGTGACTATTAATTTAGATGTGGGTGTTAAATCAACTCAACCTTTGTGTCATGCTTGAACCATTTGGATGACAATTTTGAATATATTTAGCATGTAACCTATTTGGTTTTCTAAGTGAATGTTAGTAATGAGATAAAACACACCAACCAACAAATATTTATATCAAATATAATGCCAATGGCGTATTACATATATTTACACCACACTATCAAATTAAAAAGATTTGAGGAAACATATACTACATTAAAAATTTTCCACACGTGCATCATATTTTATATATATGTGTGTCAAGATTGTGGGAGAGAAGGAAGGAGTCTCACTTGTAGCTTTCTTGCTTGCACAATGCAAGATGCCCCATTCTAGCTTGTGAGAATAAATTGATTCAAAATTTTCTATCAAGGTACAAAATTAAAAACAAATCACTTATTAACATTGGCAATGAAAGTGAATTTAATCTTAATATCATGGCCTTCTGCTTTGATTCAAAATTTGTTTAATCTTCTAGTAGTCTAATTGAATGATGTGTTGTTAGGAAATAACCATGCATATGCTAGATGAAAACCCCATGTAAATATTGTAGAAAGAAACATTAGAGCAAAGAAAATAAAAGCAACAAGGGTGGAGGCTGAAAACAGTTTTCCTCTTCTTAGTTGTGTAAGCCAAAAAGAACTCTAGTACATACAAATAGAAGAACCCTATATATGGGTCTCAAACCAAACTCGACTAACTAAGGTGGCATACTAAGTGAGCCACGAACTAGAGTAGATAAGGATAGCTGTCATCTAGCTATTATTCATGGGCGGTGTACCAACCACATCTGCAACTGACAAGTCGGTGACATAAATGCACAACGGTCACCCTGGCATATCACGAGTGGAGCTTGATATCTCAACACTCCCCCTCGAGCTCAATCCCAATTCCTGCACACCAAGCAGGTCTCTGAACTTGCGCAGCTTCTCTGCGCCCAATGCCTTCGTGAATATGTCAGCTACCTGATCCTCTGTGCTGACATAAACTAGATCAATAAGACCTAGTAAGACCCTCTCCCACACATAGTGATAATGCACCTCAATGTGCTTTGTTCTAGCATGATAGACTGGGTTATTTGCCAAGTGTATACTACTCATGTTGTCACAATAAATGACAACTGGCCCATCTGTAGGCTGATGCATATCATAAAGTAGCTTATGCAACCAAGCTACCTCACATGCAGCCATTGCTGCACCCCTGTACTCAGCCTCTGTGCTCAACAAGGCAACTGTAGGCTGTTTCTTGCTGCTCCAAGTGACTGCAGCACTCCCAAAAGAGAACACATATCCACTGGTAGATCGTCTATCAGAAATACTACCAGCCCAATCAGCATCAATGTATCCATGCCACTGTATCTGAATCCCAGTCTCATAAAATAGTCCATACTGCAATGTGGACTTCACATATCTGAGTATGCGTCTAGCCGCATCCAAATGTGGTTTCCTTGGAAGCCTGCATAAACTGACTTACCAATCCAACAGCATAGCTCAAATCTGGCCTGGTAATAGTCATATAAATCAAACTTCCTACTATGCGTCTGTATATAGTAGGGTCTTCGAGAAGCTCACCTGCATCTATGCTCAACTTCACATTCTGCTCCAAAGGAACTGAAATAGGCTTACAGCCTGTCATCCCATATTTAGACAGCATGTCCAATCCATACTGCCACTGCAAGAGCATGATATACATAGCTATGATTAATAGAATCACTTATTAAAAAAACTACCAACAACTATATTTATCCTTACAACTATAGATGGAGATGTTCATGCCTCGAGATGAATATGGAGCACTCCATTTGTGATAAACATGTAATCTCCAACTCTGATTTGTAATTATCAAAATATATGACCAATTTAGAGTTTTAGTCGCATTGATATGCATGGTATATCTTCTCCATGACAACATCAAATATTGTAACCATCAACTCTTACAAAATGTAGGCCCCACAAGTCTATATAAACTCTCACTATATCTATTCTTAGGAAGCTATATTACCAAACTTCTAAACTACTTCTAAGTACTACAACCACTTTTAAATTCATCATTGATATCCCTCCTCTTCCAAACTCTTAGGCCCACTTGGTGATCTAATCACCTCAATGCCCAAGAAATAACGCAGCTCTCCCAAATCCTTCATCGCAAACTTTTGCTTCAATAGCATTTTTACATGAAGGCTATCTTCATCACTATCACCTGTGATAATCAAATCATCAACATAAATGACAAGCAGCATAATACCTTTCTCTGTTTTTCTCACATCAAGTGAGAAATCTGCCTTGGAAATCTGAAAGCCAATAGTGACAAGATACTGTCCTATCTTGTCAGACCATGCTCTAGGTGCTTGCTTCAAGCCATACAAGGCTTTCTTCAACCTGCAAACAAACTCAGGATGAACAGCATGCACATAACTTGGTGGCTGCTCCATATAGACCTCTTCTTGCAAATCACCATGCAAGAAGGCATTCTTTACATCCATCTGATGTAAAGACCATCCCTTTGATGTAGCCATAGCAATGACTACTCTTACGGTTGCCATCCTTGCAACGGAATGAATGTTTCTTCATAGTCAATGCTATATGTTTGTGCATAGCTCTTGACTACTAATCTTGCCTTGTATCTGTTCACAGAACCATCTGCATTGTGCTTCACCTTAGAAACCCACTTACAGCCAATTGCATTCTTATCTTTAGGCAAAGGTACCAACTCCCATGTAGCATTTGCTTCCAAGGCATCCATTTCTTCATCCATGGCTTTCTCCCATTTTTCTTTTCCCATGGCTTGCTCAAAAGAAGTGGGTTCTGGTTCCTGTATCACTTTGACTATGTATGCATAGTTAATCCATCATATTTCAGCCTATCCACAGGATACCTAGCTCTGGTAGACCTACGCAAAGTAGGCTCACTTCCAGGTGCTCTCAAAACATCCCTGGTCTTCCTTACTCCAGGTGTAACAATAGAAGGAATACCCAACTCATCATCAATGGTCTGTTCTGAGCCACTGGATTCACCATCCACATAAGAGTGACCTGCATTCACATCAAACATGGGCTGATCTACCTTCTCTTTTCCTTTTCGTGATACCTGCATACCACTATCTGCATTGCTTTGAGAAGATTCTCCTGATCTCAATCTTCCTGTCCATGGCGAAGAATGTGAACCACTGCTAAAGGACGCTCTAGGTCCACTAACGTCTTGTGACTGCTGCTGTGAATTTTGTGCAGCATTACCATTTTGTACATCTACATTATCAATCACATTTACTGGTTTATACCAGCTACTCATCTCATCAAAAACAACATCTCTGCTCACTGTAAACTTACGAGTAGAAGGGTTATAGCATCTATACCCTTTCTGCTGCAAGGAGTAACCAATAAAGATGCACTTCTCAGCTTTTGGATCCAACTTGGATCTCAACTCATTTGGCACATGAACATAGGCAATGCAACCACAAAATTTCAAATGAGAAATATCTGGTTTCCTACCAGTATACCTCTCCTCTGGAGTCATCCCATGTATTGCTGCAGTGGGAGTCCTGTTCATTATGTAGACTGCTGTAGCAACTGCCTTAGCCCAATAAAAATCTGGCAGGTCTTTTTCATTGAGCATGGCACGAGATACCTCTCCAATATGCATGTTTTTCCTTTCTGCAATTCCATTTTGTTGTGGGGTATGATTGCATGCATATTGCTGCTTTATGCCATGCTCCTGCAGGAACCTTGCAAACTCATTTGAGAGGTACTCTCCCCCTCCATCTGACCTTAGGCATTTTATTTGCAGGCCTGTTTCTTTTTCAACCATAGCTTTAAGAGTTTTGAAATGCCCAAAAACTTCACTTTTCTTTTTCATAAAATACACCCAAACTTTTCTGCTATAGTCATCAATAAAAGTGACAAAATAATGACAGCCTCCAAGAGATGCAGCTTTAGTAGTCCACACATCAGAGTGGATTAATTCCAATGTCTTTTTACTCTCTTGAACATGTCTAGGAAATGGTTTCCTTGCCTGTTTTCCAAACTGATAGGCTTCACATACCTTATGCATTTCTGCAACCTTGAATTTAGGCAATCCTGCAATAATATTTTGGGCCTGCATTGATTTAAGTCGCTGTACATTAACATGACCAATGCGTTTATGCCAGATATCAATATCTGCAACTACACCGGTCCCATGTGCAAACATTGCTGCACTCAATTCAGGCATGTCTGCATCCAATGTAAACATTCTGCCCTTCTTATTTTCTTTTGCTATCAAGCGACCTTTATTTTTCATATCCTCAATAAAGCATCCATGAGGATTAACTCTGACCTGCAAGCCCTGCTCAACCATTTGACCAACAGAAACCAGATTCTTGGTGATATTCGGGACATGAAATACATCTGACAAGTACTTCTTTTTCCCATCCTGCATAAACAAAGGAATTTTTCCAATCTGCACAACAGGATGTACAGTATCATCACCAGTCTCCACAAATCCTGGTTTTTCCATTTTTCTTGCATCCTGCATCCATTCTGCATGACTTGTCATGTGGTTTGATGCACCTGAGTCAACATAACATACTTCGTTGCTTTCTTCTGTACTTGTCACAGAATTGTTCGTGTGCTGCACCATAAACAAATGCTCATTTCTGTCATCACCCTGTCTACTAGAAGATGCATAATTTCCTTGTTGCAATTTTCCATTCATGATGTCATTCTGCTTTTTATAGCAGTCTTTAGCCATATGATCCATTTTACCATAGTAGTAGCATTCAACATTGTTGTTTGCATTTTGGCCTCTTTGCCATCCACCACGACCTCTTTGGCTCCCCCTGCCTCTAGAGTTACCACGTCCTCCTCCATAGGACTGGTTTTCTTGAGTCTGTTGGATATTCCGATTTCTACCACGGCCTCTAGATCGACCTCCTCTACCTCTGCCTCTACCTCTTCCAGCATTTGAGTAGAAGACAGTTTCTTTTGAAGTTCCTCCTGAAGAAGATGCACCACCATTTCTCTGCTCCTCAGAAATTAGAAGAGCAATCAACTCCTCAAAATCAGAAAATCTTTCACGAACTGAAATGGATGTCCGAAACTGCGCATAATCCTTTCCTAGACCATTCAAGGTCACAGAAACTAAATCATCATCTTCCACTGGCGACCCAATGGAAGCAAGTGCATCTGAAATCTTCTTCACCTTCATGTGGTAGTCATTGATGCTCATACTTTCTCTTTGCACATTATGCAACTCTTACTTGAGCTGCATTTTCCTGGCTTACGTATTTATGCTATATATTTTTGACAAAGTATCCCATGCCTCCTTTGGCGTACTTGCATCCTGAATATGCACAATCATAGAGTCTGAAATACTGATAGACAGCCAGTACATAATTTTCCTGGCTCTCTCATGCCATACTTTAAATGCCTGCATTTGCTATTGATTGGGAACATCAAGAAGAACTGGTTCTTCTTCATTTCCTACAACAAATTCCCAATATCCTTTTCCCATAAGGAAATTCGTCATTCTAAACTTCCATGCTTGGAAGTTGTTCTTGTCAAGCTTTTCATTTACAATCTGTGAAAGAGAATCAGACCATTATAGAACAGTGCAAAAAATTCTGTCACTGCAAAAAACACAGCTTCACCCTCACAAGGGCAAATCTGCAAAACTGGCGAAAGTGGTATTTGACCACATAGTCACTTCCTAGTGACGATTTTGCATAAACAGGAACCAAGGATGATTCTGTAACTCCCAATGTCTCTGCACACAAGCATACGATGCAATTTCTGTGGTAACTTTTTACCAACCTGTAGAACAGTGGTTCCACAGCATAAAGCTGGGCCTTTTCCTGAGTGCGTGCAGAAAACTTCCGCCTCCAAAACAGGCCCCGAAATGGTCTCAAATAAAAAAAACAGGGTCACCAAGGGCTAAAGCCCTTGCCCGCAACATATACTGCCCTCTTACTTCACCGCGAAGGGATCTCAACCTGAGACAATGCACTCTTGCCCTTTCTGGCTGTGCTACCTGCAGAGACTTGCTCCCAAAACAGAAGAATGAAAGCAACACTGGTCCTCTTACCAGAACACTGCGAACTTGGCTTGCTTTCTTGAGCTCCTTACCACAAACAAGGCTCTGATACCATGTCAAGATTGTGGGAGAGAAGGAAGGAGTCTCACTTGTAGCTTTCTTGCTTGCACAATGGGGGAATACACACAAGGGTGGAGGCTGAAAACATTTTTCCTCTTCTTAGTTGTGTAAGCCAAAAAGAACTCTAGTACATACAAATAGAAGAACCCTATATATGGGTCTCAAACCAAACTCGACTAACTAAGGTGGCATACTAAGTGAGCCACGAACTAGAGTAGATAAGGATAGCTGTCATCTAGCTATTATTCATGGGCGGTGTACCAACCGTATCTGACTGACAAGTTGGTGACATAAATGCACAACGGTCACCCTGGCATATCACGAGTGGAGCTCGATATCTCAACAATGTGAACTCTTGTAAATCTCCCCTTTGGATCTTCCTTGAATGCATATGGCATAGTATTTCAAGAATTGAACTATTACAAAACAACTCCTATGAAGCAATATGTATGTCTATTCTCCACATTGACCTCTCTTGCATGCAAAACCTCCCTCCCCAATAAATTCAACTCAATCCCTCCTACATGCACACCAAACATAACTACTCCCACCACTACTTTTACAATAACTTAAAATGATGTAGTGTAAAACATGTTAGTTGATGTAATGTTTAACATCGTTTTACACATTACTTTTTAACAAAGTTGAAGCATAGTGATGCATGATATCATTGAGACTACCTAGACCATTAATCACTTCTTACATAGCATTCAATGGTAATCAGTTAAGAATTAAATTGTAACATTCAAACATCTATGGGCTTTAGTAGCATCCAATCATTTGTTATATTTGACTTGAGCTTAGCATGGCACGACATAGCCCCATACATCCAAGAGAGGCAATGCAAATAACCAACTTGATCATGATAATATTCGTTAGTAATTGGATTAAGCTAAATGCCAAAGGAAGTTCTTAAAGAAAAGAAACTAAGTCTTGTTGGGACATAAGGCTTAGAAGGCTTGATCTTTTAGACATGTTGACCCTTCCATTTTAGTTGCTACATCCAAGCAGTTGTCAAACTCCCATATCACAATGGTTATGCAACAAAGGGATAGATCAACACATGAATTGCATTAGAGTACCAAGCATTGTTCCTAGAGGGCTTTAAATCCATGAACTTTCCGCAAACTAAGCAAAATGGGATGTCATATGTACCCCATTAGCATTGAAGTCATAGTGCAAAATCATATATCAAGAGAGAAATACACTTTATTATTTCTTCTCTCTATAATTCTCTTTCTCTCTGTTCCCTCTCTCTCCTCTTCTTTCTTCTTTGCTTTTTGTATATTTCTCTCTCACTCTCTCTCTCCTTATTTTAATTAAAAGGAAAGTCTCTTTTTTTTCTTTTTTTTCTTTTCTCTTTCTTTTAAATTTTAACTTTCCTTTCTCTATAATTTTTTCTCTTCTTCTTATTATTTTCTCTCATTTTCTTCTCTTTGTCTCTCTCCCCCCTCTCTCCTCTCTTTTTCTTTTTTCTTTTCCTCTCTCTCTCTCTCTCTCAAATTTCATATTTCCTCTCTCTATAATTCTCTTTCTTTCTTTTAAATTTTATCTTTCATCTCTCTATAATTCTCTCATTGTGTTCAAATTCTTTCTCTTCTTATTTTCTCACTCTCATTTTCTTCTTTGTCTCTCTCTCTCCCCCTCTCCTCTCTTTTCCTTTTTTCTTTTCTTCTCTCTCTCCCTCTCAAATTTTATATTTCCTCTCTCTATAATTCTCTTTCTATATGTTCCCCCCTCTCTCTCTCTCTCCCTCCCTCTCCTCTTCTTTCTTTTTTGCTCTTTGTTTATCTCTCTCTCTCTCTCTCTCTCTCTCTCTCAAACCTAGGCCCTACGCATGAGAGAGAGGGGGAGAAGAAAAATGTTTAATTAAAAAAAGACTATTCTCTTTCCTCTTTCTTCCCCTTCTCTCTCCGTCTTCTTCTTTTTATCCTTCTTCTTCTTCTTCTTCTCTCTCTCTCTCTCTTTTATTCTATCTCCTTCTCAAAGTGTGTGAAAAACTATGTTCAAAAAATTTTAAATTATTTTTTAAAAATATTTAATTAAAAAAATTTAAATTAAAAAGTTTAATCTAACACAGAGAGAGAGAGAGAGAGAGAGAGAGAGAGCGAGAGAGAGAGAGAGAGAGAGAGAACCTAGGCCCTACACATGAGAAAAAGGGGGGAGGGGGGAGGAATTTAATTAAAAAGGGAAGGGGGTTTTAATTTAAAAAAGGGAGGTGAGGAGGGGAGGCTTTAATGAAAAAAGGGAAGGGGAAGAGAAAATGAGATATTGCACGTGAGAAAGAGAGGAGGGGAGAGGGTTTTGATTAAAAAAGGAGGTTTGGAAAAGGAGGTAGGTTCAAAAAGCCCTCTAGAGGTTCAGGGCTTTCCGAACCTATAGCTAAAATAATATAGTAGTAAGATTAGGCAATCTACTTCTCGATCATATGCAAACATTGCACATGCTCATGTTCGCCCATGGACTCTCAGCCATCAAATTCGGTCATGGTGAACAACTGTCTATACATCCAATTGCATATCTAGTTTGCATGTGCTTGCACCCTGTAATCATCCACAGACCTAGACCCCATGGAATGGGTTGCGGAGAATGTGCCTGCCTCATCTAGCCTTTTTGATTTGCATACTAGTGGCAGCATTGTGGTAGGAGCATCCACATTGAGGTTGGTCAGCTATCTCTTTGCATGCCTTGAACACACTTTCTTCTTTTCAAAGCTGTGATGTCTTGTGCTCCTGGTTATGCTTATCTATTCAACGTTGGGAGCAATTGAAAAGCTTGGAATGGAACTTAGAGAGCTTGCAAATTATAAGACGCTTCTCTCATTTTGCAGCAATGCAATTCTACTTCAAAAAATGAATGCATGGAATGCCTACATGGTATTCGGGTATGCTACATGGTTATGTTGATGCTTTGCATTATTGTTTATACCTAAATATGCTAGTACTTGATATTTTTTGCACAAACCTTGGTTCATTTGAGTTAGTTGGAGATTGTCTTATACTTTAATGATTTATCCATACACTATAATAAAAGAGGTTTGTGACTGTGGGTTGATTTACCTTTGATTTGGGAAGCCTGTACCACTTATTATCAGAGGATTGTTAGTGGTGAATACATGTTTGGCCCGCATTGTGATATGCATCTATGTACTTGATACCTTTGATGTTTTGACAGTGTTTAGTACTTGATGGTTTATACACTATCTTTACACAACTAGTTGCATTGCATATTCTAATTGCTACTCAGAACTTCCTAGCAGTAGTGGAACCTTACTCTTTATCATGTTTACCTAGAGTTACATGTTGATTTATTGTAGTTTTATGGAAAAACATGCTAAAAATCAAATTTGAACCATTATTTTGAGAGCAAATACATGTATTTAGCACTCTAATGCTTCTTGCTTGTGGACAATAGTATATTGGATTAGTGTTCTTGCTATTGCATGCTTTTTAGCTTGGCTTTTGGAATGATTTACTATTATTATAGCAGCTCGTACTCTCTTTATTTGTTAGACATGATGGTAGGTGCTTCAAATGCTTCCAGTGACAATGTTACCTTCAACATAAAAAAGTTGGATGGCAATAAGTTCCAATATTGGAAGACTCAAATTTGACAAATATTGGTGCAAACGAAGCAAGTCAAGCCATTGAAATTAGAGAGCATAAAACTAGAACTTTATGATATAGAGGAATGGAAAGATCTTGATGAGCTATGCAAGTCTACCGTCAGTTTGGCATTGTCAAAGTAGGTATACTTCAATGTTATTGAGATTAAGGGTGGTGCTTATGAACTATGAAAAAAGATTTGTGATCTCTATGATAATAAGCAAAGTCCTATAACTCAGTTGTATTGGCTTAATAAACTCATGGATCTTTGCATGAAGAAAGGGATATCTATGTCCTCTCATTTAAATGAGTTTTCTTCCATTTTCTGCTAGCTTACTTGGTAGGGTCTTGAGTTTGAGGAGAATGTTAAGCCTCTTTTCTTGCTTGTTACAGTGTCTAAGTCTTGGGATATATTTCACATTATTATGAGTGCAAACCCTCCTAAATGTGGCTTTTAGCTCAAGGATGTAGAGGGCACTTTGCTTATTGTAAATAAAAATAATGTTAATGCAATCCATACTTCTTATTTACTCATAGTAAGAGGCAGACAAGATGATAATGGAAATAATAATCGTGATAGAGACTCACATCCAAATAAGGGCAAGTCTAAGTCTCATGGGTAAGCATACAATAAGTCTTGTGGTCCTAAGTCCTCTCTTACTTGTCACTATTTTGGACAATAGGGTCACTTAAGGCTGCAAATGCCATAAGATGCACAATGATAGATATGAAAAGCAAAGGAAAAGTACAAGATAATGGAAATCTTCCAATAATCATAGCATTGTTCCTAAGTTTAGTGTTAAGATAGAAGAGATAAATGCTGTGGAATATAGCTCAGATGATTAATACTTACTACTTTATCACTTGATGCTACTTAATTGACCGATGCTCTGTTTTCTTACTCTTAGTGTTTGCTTTTTGATTTGGGGGTCTCATCTTATATTACCTTGCGTCCTCATTGATTTTATACCTTCCATACTGTCACAAGCTTAGTTAGACTAGGAGATGACACTACATTGGATATTATTGGCACAGGTGATATGAGATCGTAGTTTGATACTAGTGCTCTACTTGTGCTTCATGATATACATCATGTCCCGACTTTGGCTAAAAGTCTTATCTTTGCTTGACAGCTGGATGATGATAAGTACCATGTCTCTTTTGGTAATTCTACATGGAAGATTACTTATGGCAATCTTGCTTTTGCTTGATATGCCAAAGATGGCAGCCACTATCCTTTGCTCATATCTAGATTTGTCGATTATGTCTTGGTCATGATTGATGTTTCTCATGTATCCCTTTGGCATCGCCATCTTAGGCATATGTCTCTTAAATGAATGAAAGTACTCACTCATTTGTAGAATTTCTCGCCTCTTGACTATTCATGTTTTGACTCGTGAGATCATTGTTTATATGGTAGGCAAATACATAACTCTCATAAAAAATATGGCTCTATGCACATAAGTGGGTCTTTTGCTCTTGTTCATTTAGATGTTACTGGTCCCATGCCTTGTCAACCATTAAGTGATGCTAAGTACTTTGTGGCATTCATTAATTATTATTTGGATAAAGTTTGGGCCTATCATAAAGCATATATTAGAGGTATTAGCTACATTTTAGTGCTTTCTTACTAGGATTGAGAATCAAACTAGGCATAGATTGAAATGCCAATGATCTGACAATGGGGATGGTTATGTCTCTAAGGAATTTGAGTACTTTTATGATGAGAGGGGTATTATCCGTTGGCTAATCACCCTGTATACCCCATGCCAAAATGGTGTTATAGAGTGCATGAATAGGACTATTCAGGAAAGAGTCTGCAATATGCTTAGTCAAGTAAGCTTACCGTGGTACTTTTGGGTTGAAGCACTTTACTATTATCATTCATTTGATCAATAGATCCCATGCATTGCCCTTAGTGGTAAAGTTATAGAGGAGGAATGGTAATGTAAACCTCTCTCATATGCACATTTGCATGTCTTTGGACGCAAGTCTTTATATCATATTCCCATAGATAAACACAATAAGCTAGATCAAAAGTTCATCAAATGCATCTTTATTGGCTATGGTGATGCAGGTGAGACGTTATTGCCTTTGAGATCCACAAGCGTAGAAGGTTATCTGCATGCCATGATATCACAGTTTATGAGGAAAAGATGCATATGAGACCATATCAGATAGTTGATATACATACAATGATCTTTTAAGAGGAGCCTCCTATAGCCAGTACTAGTTATAGACAGCATGTTGCAGCTATTACTAATTATGCAATAGCCTATGATTTACTTGCTGTGGAGGATCATGATATTGGACAAACATGATATGCTATATAGGTCCCACAACTAGTCTTGAGATCATCCACTAGAGCCTCACATCCTTTTAATCTTTTGAGCTTGCTATGCATTATGTCAGGGTGACAAATACTAGTGAGCATCTCACTTGTGAGGAGACTATGTATAGAGGTGATAGTTACTCTCGGAAAAGGGCCATGTAGTTTGAGTATGATTCACTTGTTGAGTTAGCTGCAATGGAGCTTCTGTGTAGAGATGTAGGTTGAGAGAGAGAAGAGATAGAGACACATGATTTGTGGTACTAAAGAGTGTACGTCAATAATGATTTTAGATAGGTATGTGTACTATGTACAACCTGGCCCTTAAGGGTAGACACGGGCATTGCCCTTTATCCCAACAATCTCCCCCCTAAAGGCAATGTGCCCAAAGGTAGAGAAAAAGAATTAGCTAAGTCTAAGTATGTACAAAGCTGAAAAGATTATACCTATCCAATACCCATCATCTGTCAGCGATGGGCAAACCTCTCTATTGGAAGACCTTTCATGAGAAGGTTTGCATGGTTATCATCAGTGTGCACCTTGACTAGCTCAATGATCTTGCTGTCAAGTACCTCTTTAATGAAATGATACTTCACATGTATGTGTTTTATCTTTGCATGAAAGACAGGGTTCCGTGCTAACATGATAGGACATTGACTATCACATTGGAGAACATGAACCTTAATGCAGCTTGGATATCCAAGAGATAGATCCCGTGTGAAGTTAAACACATACACTGTAGTGGACTTCTTGCAGTCTGCATGTCCAGCATAGTTTGCATCCATAAAGCCAATGACATATGTATTTTGCTTACCAAAGCATATGCACAAATCCTTTGTGCCCTTGAGGTACCTCATAATACCTTTCACTGCTTCCCAATGCTTCTTGCGAGGCTTTGCCATGTATCTGCTAACCACTCCCACGGCAAAGGCAATGTCAGGATGTGTAGCAACCATATCATACACCAAATTTCCAATGGCTGAAGCATACGGAATCTTGGCCATTTCGCCCTTTTCATTATCAGATGTAGGGTTGTCCTCTGCACTAAGTTTCACATATGGAGGTAATGGAACTCCGATTGCTTCCCTCCTCCATATTGAAACACTGCAAAATCTTGGATACATACTCTTGTTGAGATAGATAGAGTAACCCCTTTGATCTATCTCTGAGTATCTGCATCCCAAGAATGTGACTGGCATCACCAAGATCCTTCATGTCAAAGCTGCCATGAAGATTTTGCTTCAATGAATCCAAGGCATGAGTATCCCTGCCTACAATCAGTATGCATCAACATACAAAATCAAGATAATCAGGCTGCCATTTGCTGCCTTCTTGGTGTACAAGCAGTGATCAACTTGTTTTCTCTGAAAGCCTGAGACTACATGAAAGTATCAAACTTATGATACCATTCTCTCGGTGCCTGTTTTAGCCCATATAAACTCCATTTCAATTTATAGACCATTATCTCTTTACGACTGTTGCATATATATGTCCTCATGCAGATCACCATGTAAGAATGTAGTCTTTACATCCATCTATATGAGCTCCATATCTTTAGCTGCAACCAAGCCCAAAATGGTTCTTAGAGTAGTCATCTTGAATATGGGAGAGAAGATATCATCAAAGTCAATTCCATGTTCCTGCTTGTACCCTTTGCAACTAACCATGCTTTGTACTTTGGTGAATAACTAAAAGTGATCTTCATCTTGTAAAACCACTTGGATGGAAGGGTTTTCTGCCCTTTATGCAATTGCACCAAGTCCCAAGTAGCATTCTTATCGAGTGATTCCATTTCCGACAACATGGCCTTGAACCACTTCTTGATGTTCAGTCTAGTCATTGCTTCCTTGAAGCATGATGGCTCATCACAGTCAATAACCATGACATAATCTGCAGCATATTGCGCACCAGGAATAAACCTATTTGGTTGCCTTGAAGGTTGGGTTGACCTACATAGTAAAGGTTCTACATTTGCTGGTTGTTGGGCCTACAAATCTACATTTACAGGTTATTGTCTTGAAATATGGGCCTGTAATTCTGCATGTACAGGTTGCTGTCCTAAAATACGGGCCTACAATTCTGCATGTATAGGTTGATGTCCTAAAATTCCAACACGCTGTCCTGATAGTTCAGACTATCCTAACTGCATATTCACAGGCTGAAACTGTGGTGTATCATGGGCAATACCTTGTTAGTCATTTCCAGCACCAATTTCTACATTTTGAGGGTCATTTATAGCGAGTATATGCTATTGTCCACCATTGGGGCACAAATGGCTATCTAAAATGTACATCCCCCTGAAAACAACTCTATTGACTTCCTTAGTCTTCTCAGGCTGCTTATGCATGCGATCTTCACGAAAGATGACGTCATTGCTGCGTACTATCTTTCTTTTCTTGGGATCCCAAAGTCTATACCCCATCTCACCCTCATCACCGTATCCTAGGAATATGCATTTACAGGACTTTGGTTCCAGTTTGTTGTGTTCTTCTTTCCGTATGTGCACAAAAGCCTCACAGCCAAACACTCGCAAATGAGCATAAGAAGGTGGCTTGCCTGACCACTCTTCCTGAGGGACTCTCCCCCCCCAATGATGGTGACCTGTTTAACATATGAACAGCTATCATAATAGCCTCTACCCAAAAGCCATGGGATAATGCAACATGAGACATCATCATACAGACCTTATCCTGTATGGTTTGATTCATGCACTTTGCAACTCCATTTTGGGGTGGATTATGAGGGATAGTGAGCTCCCTCTTTATCCCCTTGTTGTCACAAAATGCTTGAAAGTATTTGGACAAATACTCCCCATCGTTGGTTAGAGCGAAGACACTTAAGTGTCTTATCAGTCTGGTTCTCAACCAATGCCATGAATTTCTGAAACTTATCAAGCACTTCGTCCTTGCTACGAATAGGGTAAACCCAGTAGCATCATCGACAAATGTGACAAAATATTTCTTTCCTCCGAGAGATAACCCTGGCATTTGACATACATCGGAATGTACTAACTCTAGAGGCAAAGATTTCAATGAAAGAGACTTTTTATGAGATGTTTGCATATGCTTACCATACACACAATGATCACAGTGCTCAAAATTAACATAATGAAGACAAGGCAAGTAACCCAAACGAGAAAGTACTTTCATTACTATTTGGCTCATGTGTTCCAATTGGCCATGCCACAAGGAAACACTTGGCTGCTTGGTCATGGCAACAACATGGTCTCACACACTAGATACATGGAGAGGATACAAAATATCACTCTTTGAGCCTCTGGCAATAACCTAGATCCTCTGCAGATCTTCCATTTGCCATCGCCAAAGGTGGTATGAAATCCATCGTCATCTAGCTGTCTAGTACTAATCAAGCTCCATACTGAAACTACAGCTGCACACTGCCAATGCCTGCAATGTCACATGCATAATTGTCCCCAAGATGGACAACATGATGTAAACCTCCTGTATAGCCTGTAAACCAGTCACGGGGAGGGGTGACATGAAAAGAGGTACCTGAATCCAAGTGTGTATGTCATCATCCATATCGGCTATTAAAGCATGTGCATTGAAACATGAAGAGACGAAGAGTACATCATTCCCACTGTCACTCTCATGGTTGACTACATTCACCTCTTCGATCTTTACACTACTCTTCTTAGCATGCTAACTCTCTTTCTTCTCTTCCTTGCTGTCATCCGTCTTGTTGCCCTTTCCTTTCTCTTTCTTCCATTTATAGCAGTCACGTTTGAAGTGACCCTTCTTGCCATAGTGATGGGATTCAACATCCTTATCACGTGATTTACTACATCCCTTGCTATCAGATTTGCCTTTCTGTTGTGATTTGCCTCTAGTATGCAAAGCACTGGAAGACTTATCGGATGCATTGTTTTGCCGATTTATTTCTTCCATGAGTAGAGCACTCTCTACATCAACATGCAAAAGCATAGCATTAGAATTGCTCATATCAGTCCAGAAGGTATCCCAACTCTCTAGCATAGTGCAAAGCAAGAACGTAGCTTTGAACTCATCATCAATATTGAACTTCAGAGCGACAAGTTGGCTGAAAATGGAAATAAACTCACTAAGGTGAGTAGACATTGCAGTACCCTCTTTCATACACAAATCCATGAGTTTCTTCAGCCCAATAGACTTTGATTGTACCACTCTTTTGGGCAAACAATTCTTCCAGTCGCTTCCAAATGTCATAAGTAGAATCCAACCCTTCAATGTTAAACAACAAGGCATTAGAAATCGATAGCTCAATGGTTGAGCGTTGACGTGCCGCTACGCGCAACAGTGTAAAAAAATCTAGAGTGTGGCTTTCTTATTGATTCAGGGAGCCAATGCCATTTTAGACATTAGCATTAGTGTCCATGGTTCAAAAATATTAGATTTTTGGACAAGTTTTAGCCAATTTTTGATATTTTAGATATTATATCTTGTAAAAATCCATAAAACTGTAGACAACTTCTAGATTATGATAGCATGTAAAAGAAAGCATGTAGCTTTCATCTAATTTAAGAGGATTTTATGTAAAAAGAGAGATTGGCAAAATCGTGCGACGCACGATCACTGTTTCCAGACAGTGAATAGCACTCCAAAGTGGGAGATGAAGAAGGAGTGATCTGGTTGAATTCTGGCCAAGTGTTCTAGTATTTTACCCCCCTTTTGAAGCCAATGGAGGCATCAGATTGGTGATCTAAGCAGCATAGAGGAAGGTATTATTTTATACACATTTTTATTTATTAGATTTTTATCTTCTCATAATGCAGGAATAAACTGACAGGCTTAATCTTTGTTAGTATTCTTCTACATTTTCTAATTCTTTTTGGGAGTATTCTTCTATGTCTTCAATTTCTTCGAACTCCTTCTCTTCTGTGGGGTGATTTGGGGCTGATATCTTTAGCCATATTCAGAGAATTAGCTACAACAATGTTCTTTTAATTCATTTTTTACTCTACAGAAGACATCTTGTCAAAATATACAAGTATTATATGCCCCTATGGCAAGGCAATGTTTGCAGATCATTCATAGATGCTTTGAGTTGAATTAAGAGGAGCTTTTTCACTTATTTCTTGGCTATGTTAACTTATCCTTATCAGAAACTCAATTTGAAGCTCTCTTGAAGTAAGTCTCTTTGCCCTACAAGCCTTGTAATTGACTCATAAGCTTTTGTCCCCAAAAGTCTACATTGAATGTAATCATGCAAAGTTGATTCATGCTATGGCATCATGTATGAATGATGGGATGCATAGTTGTTTATGATACATGATAGCATATTGTACTTGATTTTTTAAATTGCTCTTACAGTAAAAAAAAACAAGCTTGATTTGAGTTAGAACTTATGAAATAATACTCTTGTGATCTTTGCTAAGAACATGCAGTTGGAAGCTTTATTAACATCTTCAACGACTTGGCTTGAAACCTTCAACCCTTCTCTTATCTCTACTATCTCCAAAGTCTAAGCTCTTGAACCCCCATATATTCTTTTCTCTCAAACCCCTGTGATTGACTATGAAGTACCTCTTGAACCTTTAAACATTCATTGTAATCTACTTATCTCTTGAAGACACATCTCTATCTATCTTGTCTAGTTTTCTTGCCAAACCCCTATGGTGACCTTCAACCCTACACGTTGCGACAACATGCAATCTCATTCAACTCATCCCAATTGTCCTGCTCTACATTAGTTGGCTTTGTTCCCTTTACTTTAATCCAAATTGCTTGCTTCTTCTGCAACAAAATATTATAGCACTGCTTTTACCTATTGAAAGATACGGGATCTAGAGCATGGTTATGGCAAATGGAAGATGAAGATTAAGCTCATGATGACATAGACTGAAGAGATACTAACTGTTACTCAAGTGAATTAGGTTCCAAGATGAAAGCTTGGACTCATAAACACAACCTTGAGTATGAGACTGACAATGACAAAGACACTAACTGAGATGGAAAAGCATCATGATATTGTATTCTTCATATATGAAAGTGACATCCAAGTACAATGTGATATAGAATGTGATATAGAGATGGGTAGGTGCTAGTCTTCCTCTCTATGCATATGGGATTCCTACAACCTGTGCATGTGCTCAGCCCTTCTGCTCTTATAAAGGGGCACCATGGATGTGATTGCAAATCTCAACACCCCTCCTCAATCACAACCAGAAGTACAAAGTGTGTAGAGGCTTTAGTGAAAGGAACACTTGCAAAGTGTGGGCACACCATAAACATGGCTAAACATTAGAGGCTAAAAAGGTCTAGTAAAAATTGGGTCAAGGACTAGTAGGCCCTTGCAGTTTACAGTATTTCTTTTCACATAGATCTTTAATTTATTATAGGTCTTCTTGTCGGTGTAGTCCAGCTTGCTTTTTTTGATCTTGTACTTGTTCTTCACTTTGCTTGCAGCTTTAGTGTCCACCGCTTTGATCTTCAGGTGCTATAGTTCTTGTCTAGCTATGGCTGCCAAACAGTGACTGTGGGGTTCAAGTGAGGAATTGGAGTCATACACTCACACTGAGCTGGACTGAGATGAAGAGGAGCTGAGAGGAGTGAAAGGAGAGTTGGGCCATGCTCAACTGAGATTTGATACCATGTTGAAAGATGCAGGATCTAGAGCATGGCTATGGCATGGAAGATGAAGATTAAGCTCATGATGACATCGAATGAAGAGATACTAACTGTTACTCAAGTGAATTAGGTTCCAAGATGAAAGCTTGGACTCATAAAAACAATCTTGAGTATGAGACTGACAATGACCAAGACACTAAAATTGAGATGGAAAAGCATCATGATATTATATTGGTCATATATGAAAGTGACATCCAAGTACAATGTTATATAGAGATGGGTAGGTGCTAGTCTTCCTCTCTATGCATATGGGATTCCTGTAGCTTGTGCATGTCCTCAGCCCATCTGCTCTTATAAAGGGGCAGCATGGATGTGATTGCTCTTTGGTGTAGGCAACTTCATGTCCTCTTGCAAGTGGATCACAAAAATATCTCCAAGGTAGCATGCATGTCTTCAAGTTCTTCAAATGAATACATTGATTGCTCTTTGGTGTAGGTAGCTTCATGTCCTCCTGCAAGTGGATCACAAAAATATTCTATGTATTGTAGATAAGCAACACAAGTCATGTTACTCTCCATGAAGTGTATGCACATAGAGATATTCTTGTTTGTCATTGATATCAGCATCAAGTAAGTGAGATTAGACCATCAATTAGTTGATTCTTGAATATGTCAAAGGACACAAGAGAGTCGTATGGTCTAAGTGGTAGGAATGAGAGAATGAAGATTAGGTAAACTAAAAGCTTGAAGTTGAAAAGCTATGGCTTCTCTACAGTTAGGGTTTTGACCCGACTATTTTTTTATTCCGTGCAGCTCGTATAGGTAGCTATAGCATGAATGGTTTAGTGAGGAGTAAGCTTACAAGGTAGGCATCATTTTCCCCATAAACAACGACGAATTCGCATAGCCTAGGGGGAGAATGAACATTACAACCACAGAGTGCACCTGTTTTGACAACAGAAAAGAAAACACACAATGCTGGGTAGTGTGTAGCTTAATGTTTGCAATTTCTATGATAGACTACTGCACCCTGAAGTGACAAAGATATTCTCAGAAGAAAGCATGAACTAATATGGCATGCAGAGTAAGATATAGAAGCTCCAAGTGCTATAGGTCTTGTCTAGCTATGGTTGCCAAACAGTGACTGTGGGGTTCGAGTGAGGAATTGGAGTCATACACTCACACTTAGCTGGACTAAGATGAAGAGGAGCTGAGAGGAGTGAAAGGAGAGCTGGGCCATGCTCAACTGAGATTTGATACCATGTTGAAATATGCGGGATCTAGAGCATGGCTATGGCATGGAAGATGAAGATTAAGCTCATGATGACATGGAATGAAGAGATACTAACTGTTACTCAAGTGAATTAGGTTCCAAGATGAAAGCTTGGAATCATAAACACAATCTTGAGTATGAGACTGACAATGACCAAGACACTAACTGAGATGGAAAAGCATCATGATATTATATTGGTCATATATGAAAGTGACATCCAAGTACAATGTTATATAGAGATGGGTAGGTGCTAGTCTTCTTCTCTATGCATATGGGATCCCTGTAGCTTGTGCATGTCCTCAGCCCATCTGCTCTTATAAAGGGGCAGCATGGATGTGATTGCTCTTTGGTGTAGGTAGCTTCATGTCCTCCTGCAAGTGGATCACAAAAATATCTCCAAGGTGGTAGGCATGTCTTCAAGTTCTTCAAATGAATACATTGATTGCTCTTTGGTGTAGGTACCTTCATGTCCTCCTGCAAGTGGATCACAAAAATATTCTATGTATTGTAGATAAGCAACACAAGTCATGTTACTCTCCATGAAGTGTATGCACATAGAGATCTTCTTGTTTGTCATTGACATCAGCATCAAGTTAGTGAGATTAGACCATCAATTAGTTAATTCTTGAATATGTCAAAGGACACAAGAGAGTCGTGTGGTCTAAGTGGTAGGAATGAGAGAATGAAGATTAGGTAAACTAAAAGCTTGAAGATGAAAAGCTATGGCTTCTCTACAGTTAGGGTTTTGACCCAACTGGTTTTTAATTCCGTGCAGCTCGTATAGGTAGCTATAGCACAAACGGTTTAGTGGGGATTAAGCTTACACGGTAGGCATCATTTTCCCCATAAACAACGATAGATTCGCGTAGGCTAGGAGGAGAATGAACATTAGGACTACAGAGTGCACCTGTTTTGACAGCAGACAAGAAAACACACAATGTTGGGTAGTGTGTAGCTTAATGTTTGCAATTTCTATGATAGACTGCTACACCCTGAAGTGACAAAGATATTCTTAGAAGAAAGCGTGTGATATGGCATGTAGGGTAAGATATAGAAGCTCCAGGTGCTATAGTTCCTGTCTAGCTATGGCTGCCAAACAGTGATTGTGGGGTTCAAGTGAGGAATTGGAGTCATACACTCACATTGAGCTGGACTGAGATGAAGAGGAGCTGAGAGGAGTGAAAGGAGAGTTGGGCCATGCTCAACTGAGATTTGATACCATGTTGAAAGATGCGGGATCTAGAGCATGGCTCTGGCATGGAAGATGAAGATTAAGCTCATGATGACATCGAATGAAGAGATACTAACTATTACTCAAGTGAATTAGGTTCCAAGATGAAAGCTTGGACTCATAAACACAATCTTGAGTATGAGACTGACAATGACCAAGACACTAACTGAGATGGAAAAGCATCATGATATTATATTGGTCATATATGAAAGTGACATCCAAGTACAATGTTATATAGAGATGGGTAGGTGCTAGTCTTCCTCTCTATGCATATGGGATTCCTGCAGCTTGTGCATGTCCTCAGCCCATCTGCTCTTATAAAGGGGCAGCATGGATGTGATTGCAAATCTCAACACCCCTTCTCAATCACAACTAGAAGTACAAAGTGTGTAGAGGCTTTAGTGAAAGCAACACCTGCAAAGTGTGGGCACACCATAAACATGGCAAAACACAAGAGGTTGTTGTGGAAAAGGCTATGTGTGGGTACCACAAACATGATGGACATCCACAGGCTATAACATGGGCCTCATAAAGTGTATAGAGGCTATAGTACAAGGCTACATGAGGAGTTTACAAGCTTATGTTAGAAGCATTAGGGCTAGGCATTACAAGGCTAAAAAGCTCTAGTAAATTGGGTCAAGGACTAGCAGGCCCTTGCAGTTTACAGTATTTCTTTTCACATAGATCTTCAATTTATTATAGGTCTTCTTGTCGGTGTAGTCCAGCTTTCTTTTTTTGATCTTGTACTTGTTCTTCACTTTGCTTGCAGCTTTAGTGTCCACCGCTTTGATCTTTTGGTCCTCTTCTTCTAGGTCCTCCTAGTCTGCTTCTTCGTTGACTTTGCTTGCATTAGTTGCATTAGTCTTCATGTCCATGTCCCCCTCAAGCAAACATATCATTCTCTTTGAGGCAGCGGAAATGGCTTCAATCTCTTGCACTATCTCCAAGGTAGTAGGCATGTCTTCAAGTTCTTCAAATGAATACGTTGATTGCTCTTTGGTGTAGGTAGCTTCATGTCCCACTACAAGTGGATCACAAAAATATTCTATGTATTGTAGATAAGCAACACAATTCATGTTACTCTCCATGAAGTGTATGCACATAGAGATCTTCTTGTTTGTCATTGACATCAGCATCAAGTAAGTGAGATTAGGCCATTAATGAGTTGATTCTTGAATATGTCAAAGGACACAAGGGAGTCGTGTGGTCTAAGTGGCAGGAATGAGAGAATGAGGATTAGGCAAACTAAAAGCTTGAAGATGAAAAGCTATGGCTTCTCTACAGTTAGGGTTTTGACCCAACTGGTTTTTTATTCCGTGCAGCTCATATAGGTAGCTATAGCACGAATGGTTTAGTGGGGATTAGGCTTACAAGGTAGGCATCATTTTTCCCATAAACAATGATAGATTCACGTAGCCTAGGAGGAGAATGAACATTAGGACCACCGAGTGCGCCTATTTTGACAGAAGACAAGAAAACACACAATGCTGGGTAGTGTGTAGCTTAAAGTCTGCAATTTCTATGACCGATTGATGCACCCTGAAGTGACAAAGATATTCTCAAAACAAAGCATGAAATGATATGGCATGTAGAGTAAGATATAGAAGCTCCAAGTGCTGTAGGTCCTGTCTAGCTATGGTTGCCAAACAATGACTGTGGGGTTCAAGTGAGGAATTGGAGTCATATACTCACTGAGATGAAGAGGAGCTGAGAGGAGTGAAAGGAGAGTTGGGCCATACTCAATTGAGCTCTGATACCATGTTGAAAGATGCGGGATCTAGAGCATGGCTATGGCGGATGGAAGATGAAGATTAAGCTCATCATGACATAGACTAAAGAGATACTAACTATTACTCAAGTGAATTAGGTTCCAAGATGAAAGCCTGGACTCATAAACACAATCTTGAGTATGAGACTGACAATGGCCAAGACACTAACTGAGATGGAAAAACATCATGATATTATATTGGTCATATATGAAAGTGACTTCCAAGTACAATGTTATATAGAGATGGGTAGGTGCTAGTCTTTCTCTCTATGCATATGGGATTTCTGCAGCCTGTGCATATCCTCAGCCTATTTGCTCTTACAAAGAGGCAGCATGGATGTTATTGCAAATATCAACATTGCCAAACGACAAAGTTGTGTGCTCCTTCAAGCTTCTTGATATGCATAAGATGATTGTCATTGCTGCTAGCCATGATTTACAGCCAAATAACTGTATGATAGTAAATGACCACTAATGCCAAGCAATGGAAGATCCAAAATTCACTCAGTAGTATGTTGGGAATATCCCTAAGTATGTAGCATCAAGAATATACATTAGTTCATTGCCCAAAATGCCTCAAAAGCATCCAATGATAGTAAACATACCAATTTCTTGACAAAAAGAGAGTGCAATCTTGAAATTCTTGACAATGTAGGTGGCTATCATGCAATTCAAGAGTGCAATCCTAAAATTCCTGACAATACAGGTGGCTGTTCTGCAAGTCAAGAGTGTAGTCATGACATTCAGGAAAAATCTGTCCTGAAAATTCAGAATTGAAATACCCTCTCAGACTGACTAATATTGAGCTTCAAAGATCATGAAAAGCTGCTTAAAACATCACCATAATGTTCTAGCATATAAACGTATCAAATTTCCTGGTATGATGTCTTGAATATGCACAGGAAACTGTCTTGAATGTGCAGCAATAGACCTGTAGGTAAAGCTGATCCAAAAATAAGCTTTAGTCACTACTCAAATGCATTCTGGAATCAAATCCAAGCATGTAACATCAACCCTAAGGAGGAATACTTGGTTTAGAATGCCCAAAACCAAGTCTAGAAGCAATACATAATGCATACACAGTCAAAATGTCATTTAGCCCTATTATTTCAATAGCCAAATATATCTGCAAAAAATGAGCCAAATCCTTGCCAAGATTAGCTCAAATGACCTCAAGACAATGCCACATGGTTCCCAAAGCATCCAACATCAAGATACATCCAAATACCTATCATATGAGCACCAATCTCAAGAGAGCAGCTGTTGCCCTATTTATTATAGATCTGAATATTGTGTATTTCAGACTTGAAGTTGAATGCATATCAGCCCCAAGTGTAATACTACTTCAATGCTTAGTGCTAAGCATTAGATGCAAAGTCTAGAGCACAACCATGATGCCAAATGAAGAGGCTGTAGGTCCTGAGCATGTTGAAAACTATATCAGCATACCCATGTTGATGAGGCCTTCAGTCCTGAAGAGATTGGAATGCTGGTCCAAGTGTTGGGGATGATGGGGGGGGTCCCCAAGTGGCCAATGATGGCTACCAACAAGCTCAAATGAAGAGGGAAGCTTCAAGATGAAGCTTCAAACCTTGTTGCCCTACCTGCAGACTCTTCATAGTGAACTCTTGTTCAACATCAAGCTCCTACACCTGAAGAAATGCCTGAATCAAGCTCTAATACTGATTTTTTGAGTTAGTTGCAATGGAGCTTCTGTGTAGAGATGTAGGTTGAGAGAGAGAGAAGAGATAGAGACACATGATTTGTGGTACTGAAGAGTGTACCTCAATAATGATTTTAGATAGATATATGTACTATGTACAACTTGGCCCTTATAAGCAAACACGGGCACTACCCTTTATCCCAACATTATTGCAGAAAAATTGTACATGGGATTTAGTTTCTTTGTCCAATGGAAAACATGCATTACCACACAAGTGGGTGTACAAGTTGAATAGTACTCATGGTCATGAAAGATAGAGCTTGAGTGGACGCACACAAGTGGAAGCAAGAGCTATGATAGACGGAGCAAGATAGCAAGAGAGAGAGATATATATTGTATATCAGAACTCGAGTAATAGTCATGATATGTGATTGGCCTTCCCTTATTCAATAGTCGCTGAAAGAATAAAGAAAAAAGTGACAATGATAGGCACCCACTACTTACAGTGTACAAGTGTGCATGTATAGTGTACAATGAATAAATATGGGTGGCTAGACACAAGTGTCTTTACCCCCAACAACTGAACATATTCGAAACCTTGGCTATCTTGGCCCTCTCATAATCTGGCTACAGATAATCAACTTGACTAACCTTCACATAAGAAGGTAAAGGATAGCCAATAGGCTTACCATCCTGCATATGAAATTGCTTAGGTACTCTACATATGTACTCCTTCTGGGACAAGTAGAGAAGTCCCTTAAAGAGATTGCGGGTAATGCACATACCAAGTATGTGCGAGGCTTGTTCCATATCCTTCATCTCAAAGCTCTTCTTGAGTTGAGTCTTTAAAGCATCTAGTTTAGCAATAGCACTTTCACCTATAAGCATATCATTAACATAAAGCACCTAAATAATAAGACTACCATCATGGGCCTTCTTTATGTATAAACATAGATCCATATCACTATGAGATTACCCTTGCAAATGTATAAAAATATCAAGCTTATGGTACCACTCCCTAAATGCTTGCTTAAGACCATGAAGACTCTTCTTCAATTTGCACACTAGGTGTTCTTTGCCTATTTGTGTAAAGTCCTTAGGTTGTTGCAAGAATAAAAGATGCTATGCTCCTATTTAAAACCCTTTGCAACCAATGTAGCCTCATATACTGGCTTAGGGTGACTAGGGGTACTTTTTAGCTTGTACAAACACTTGCATAGCAATGCATGTTTTCCATCATGCAAGGAAACTAAGTCCATGTATGGTTCTTCTACTATGAATCAAACTCAGATTTCATAGCCCTCTCCTAAGAATGAGAATCATCTATGCACATTGACTCCTTATACTTAAGTAGCTTAGTAGAGTTCTGTCACCATGACACAATCCATAGAGAGCTCATAGTGATCAAGAGGATGTGAAGCTCTAGTAGAGCATCTCAAAGCTGGTTATGGGGCATGTACAACATTTCCTCTTTGTCTAAAAGCATGATTCTACACAATGAACATATTATAGGCTACTACATCATCAACAACTACAACAGGTTATCTCACTAAGGTTGGTTGTACAGTAGTAGGAGGCTTCTCCTAAAAGACCCCCTTGCGTACCTTAACTATCTACTTAGGCCACATATGTATCCTCTCTTCATTAAATACAATATTATGGCTATGGATAATCTTTCGAGCCAGCAAATCCCAAAGGTGATAGCCCATCTCACCTATATCACCATATCCAAGAAAGCTACATGTGACATACTTTGGATTGAGGTTATCATGATTGTCCTTGGGAACATGATAGAAAGTGTCACATCCAAATATCATCAAACAAGCATATGATGGAGGTTTTTTCAAACCATACCTTTTGTGCACCGTGACAACCAAGAGCAATGCATGATTAATGAGATACACAATAGAAGTAACTATCTCGAACCAAAAATACTATGGTAAGTTTGCACGACTAAGTATACTATTGACTTTTTCTTGAATATTCAAGTTAATGTGCTTTGTAATACCATTTTGGGGTGAGGTGTATGGGATGGTCAAGTGACGCTTCATATCCTGTTCATCACAAAATTGCTCAAATGCCTTAGAGACATATTCACTCCATTCTCAAACCTTAGGTATTTCAGCCTATACCCAGACTAGCTCTCAACAAGAGCAACAAAGTACTGAAATATAGCCAGAACATCAGCTTTTTTCTTAATAGGACAATCCTAAACCTTATGTGAATAATTATCAATAAATGTCACAAAGTACTTCACATGACCTAATGATAAAGATAGCATGGGACCACATACATCGGAATGCATAAGAGCCAAAATGTTGTTTGCCTTTACCATACAAGAACAGTTTTATTAACCAAAATTGAGAGAAACATAAATTGAACAAGAAGCACATAGAAAGAAGAAATAGAGAAAGCATGCACGATACAAGATTGGATACAATCTCTCCCCATGCATGGGTGGGCACCTCCCCCATGTATGTATTTATAATGTTAAATCAAGGTTTTATGCTCAAAATACATTGAAAGCATCATTTTTGTGTTTCTTGCTTTTTCTCACTTTGCACGACTTGCTTTTGTGACAATAAATCAAACACACCCTATTCTAATGGCTTTACAAAAATAATATTTTGTCTTCTATAATAAATACATTAAAATAAATCTATTGCACATGTGCGCACACAAAGTCCTTGTGCTAATAAGCATATACAAAATATAATATATTTTATAACAAATTTTAATGCTATAAAGGACATAAATTTCATGCACTAGAATGCACACTCCAAAATAATAATTTGGTTAAACTTCGTCTAATTATCTACTTTTCACAACACAAAGCACATTACTATCCTTCTTTCTATCTACCAAGTATAATGGGATCAATATCACACATATATACTCATTAGATAAGTCACAAATCATGAGCAAATCATGCAAAAAATATATTTGATAACAATTTTTCATGCTATAAAGCACATAAATTTCACTCACTAGAATACATACTCCAAAATAATGTTGGCTAAACTTCATCTAATTATCTACTTTTCATAACCCAAAGCACATTAGTACCCTTCCTTTTATCTGCCAAGTATAATGGGATCAGTATCACACATGTATACTCATTCGATAAGTCATGAATCATGCAAAGAATCCACAAATCATATAAATTATGGTAAAATACCACAATAAATATGAGTCCATAACATCTTCTAAGGGTTAAAAAGCAATTCTCTCTAGTTCATAACTCAAAAAAGGATGCAGGGGTAGCTAATCACATGCAGGTGTTGCCTAATGTGGCAAATCTACACTATAAAATTCTATGGATTTTACACTAAACTATCTAATGTGATTGTGATTATTAGGTGTTAATTAGATTGTCATATTGTGGAGTTAGTGTTGATTTATGTATCCATTGTGATTCTTCCACATAATGATTTCTATACTTAACTATCTGTGGTATTGATTTCCTGTAGTGTGGTCATGGTCAAGGATTGCTTTAGGAACTAAAATCTTAGTGCTAGCCACTAACAAAGGTGGATCATCTTATAGGAGTAATTAGAGGTGTTCACTTGAATGGTTTTAACAAAGTAATGTGAAAAGAATTATGTATAAATGATAGCTAATCACATGCAAGTATTGCCTAATGTGGCAAATCTACACTATAAAATTCCATGGAATTTACACAAAATTATCTAATATGATTGTGAGCATTAGGTATTAATTAGATTGTCATATTGTGGAGTTAGTACTGATTTATGTATCCATTGTGAAACTTCCATAGAATGATTTCTATACTTAAGTAAGTATCTACGGTATTGATTTCCAGTTTAGGTATTAGTGTGGCCATGGCCAAGGATTACTTCAAGAACTAAAATTTAGTGTCGGCCTCTAACAAAGGTGGATCACCACAGTACAGAAGTAACTAGAAGTGTTCCCTTGAATGGTTTTAACAAAGTAATGTGAAAAGGATTATGTATTTGCTTGTGAGAAGGAATGCCTAATCTAAATGCATTCTCATTAATCTTGTGTATAATATAGAATGGGCATAATACCTTGGAGCTAATTTGATTTTTAGATGCCTTTTAATGCTTTTAACCTCCTCTTTTAAATATGAAGCTCGACTAAATCATTGAAACAACCATGTAAGGCAATCGATCTTTAATAATTATATATTAAACTTAAAAGAGTATTTAGGGGATAAGTATTACATGGTGACACTAAAATAAAATCCGAGATCTTTAAATTTATAATCACTATCTAGATAAAGGCTAAATATCTATATATAGATAAAAGCTAAATATCTATTATGAATTTGTTCAAAAGATGTATATAAATACAGTAAATTTTGAAAAAGAAAAGCTCTATAAGTATATTCAAATAAATATATGTAAGTGTGCACAATTTACATTTAATAGAGCATAATAACTTGATACCTAGACACTTAGACATGTAGACAAACATCTAAACTTCCTATAGTGAGTTAAAAACTATTCTCTTAAATGTAATACAAATGCTCAATCCCTGAAATACGAAAAATCCAAATATTTTGCTAGTCAAGCCTACAACAACAATTTACTGGTAAACACCAGTACACAACCATCTACACATGTCCTCTTTTGGATGCTATTAGATAAGATAAGAAAGAAAAATAAAGGACTTGTATTCGAGAATTAAAAAAACATTCAACCTCAATGATAACACACCTTTTATCAATCCTGTAAGAGTTAAGTGAAAGATAGTTTGGTCAATGTGTGACTTGTTCTAATATGATATGTGTATGAAATATTAACTATTAGAATATTAGTACATGTGCTAAACCTAGGGATAAAAATAAAAGCATGGGCTAGTTGAAGTATTCCCAAATCAATTGTAAACAACATATTTAAGATATTTTCAAGGATTCTATAGCAAAGGTATTGGTCTACTAATTTATCAATATTTACACAATCACATCAATATATAAACCTCAGTATGATATAGTAAGATATGTCTGATTTAGAGAAAGAAAGCCTAATTAAGTTGGAGGTGATGAGCACATTTAAAATCACCTTGTATGGAAGGCACTACACGTGACTAGCATGGGAAAGGCATAAGATTGAGTCTAAAATGAATCTTATAAATAGGAAAATTACTATACATATGATAAGAAAATAATATTGAAAAACATGAATAGAAAAGTTGTAATCATAATGACTTTTAGATTAAAATCTCTAAAGATTCACTTATATACATTTTTACATGCACATTTTACAAAATATATATACTAATTGAGTATGAAAATTTGTTAATCTAATGATCAAACAATGCCAACAATATTATATCCTTATATATAAGATTAGGTGTATAATAAATTAAAAGTGAAACTTGGATCTATTGATTTGATTAAAGGATCATTGATGCGCCTTAAGTTGTTGAGGATGGTCTCGGAGCATCTATCCATTTGGCCATGAGGCTTACGTGCAATTTGAGGAGATTAGCAAACCTGATGTAAATAGTTATAAACAAAAGATTGTTAGTTTGGTTAGCACTATATATATACATATCAGAATTCACTATTCATGAATGGAGTTTTGTTGTTGGATAAAACATTGCAGTTTTGATGTGTGTGAACAAAGTTCTGATTATGCCGAATACAAGCTGTAGGTGGTCTTGCATAGAAACAAGACCTTCACTATCTTCTCACTTTGAAAAATATGATTGAAATACCCTCCACATAAGAGTACCCCCATGAAAATAAAGGGATGAGTGTGATAAAATATGGTTAATGGGAAAGGGAGTTAGTAGTAATGTTCCCCCTTTGCCTCATTTAAAAAAAAGGTATATTGGTCGGGCACTACTTGTGAAACATAAGCTTTAGCTTTATAAAGCTAAAAGCTTTATAAACAATAAGGTGATGATTTGTAGGATGATGGCATTATCAATCAAATGGTAGCTCGCGATAAATTATAGGGCTACTATTTTTTTTCAAATTATATTTTTAATGTACAATAAACACTGACATCGTAGCTTATTATAAGCAAAAGCTTTGAAACTTTGGTATTTAAGCTTTTTAGCTTTAATTTATATATTTTTAATTATTCAGATTAGCATCGATTGGGGAAAATGAGGAGTAGCATCGACTTTGGTAATCCATTCATAACTTGGTGTGGCAAAGGTGGCATTTCTAGTGGTAGTAGACGATAGTTTTGGGGCAAAGGTGAGCTACCCCTGTGTTGGCTGGTGGATTTAGAACAATATTGGTGGTGGGAGCGTGTAGAACTACTCTCTAGTAAGTAGGGTAGCAACACATTTACAATGCCCATCCTTTGAGAACATTGATGAAGATAGAGACAAATTCGGAGAAGTTTGGTAGAGGGAAAGGAGTCCATGAAAGGTGTTGAAGCTATAGTCATTGTTAGTCCAACTGTGAGGGCCATTACACACCTATGACCAACCGCCCAACTCCATTGTCCCAAGCAATAGGATTAGGGTAATGGAAAAAAAAGCCTCCCCCCCTCCCCCCCTTACACACAAGGGGTGCCTAATAGGTCCAAGGGGGGGTATTGAATGTCCCCACCCTATTTCAGCCATCCATAGGGTGGGGGAGCCCCCCCGTTCGATGTCGTCTGTGAGCTGTGCACCAATCATCCATTGCATCCTAGGTCCCTCCATCTCACTCCCATTGTTGCAAAGAAGAGCCATTACATAGCTGTGTATATGACGAGAGAAAGAAGCAGGCTTGCTACATCACATTCATGCTTGCTGCTTCGTGCTCACATTTCTATTGCGTAACATCAGACCATCTCTTTGTAAGGAAGAAGCAGGCTAATCCTTGGCTCTAGACTTTGAAGAATTCCACAACAGAAGAGGAAACCTTGCAAACATGGCTTGCCATGCCTCTCTTTTGTATTGCATGTTGCATGCTGTCCATGCCTCTTTTCTGTGAGCTAATGCATGGCTTGATCTTTTGAGTCTTTGTAGGTGCTTGAAGGCCGATTCAAGTCTTTCTATCACATGTATGCTCTCTCTCTCTCTCTCTCTCTCTCTCTCTCTCTCTCTCTCTCTCTCTCTCTCTCTCTCTCTCTCTCTCTCTCTCTCTCTCTCTCTCTCTCTCTCTCTCTCTCTCTCTCTCTCTCTCTCTCTCTCTCTCGCTGATCTTTGCTCATGCATCATGCACAAACTAATCTTGCACAAATTGATTTATGTATGGTTGATTATGCATAAAGTTATTTGCATGGAATGCATAGAGTTGATTATGCATAGAATTGTTTTTGTTTAAGCATGTTTATTCATGTAGACATTATGATCAATTGATTAATGCTCAATCTATAAATTGAGTTATGCCAAATTGGTTATGCATACATTGATTATGCATATATTGATATTGTATAAATAGATTATGTATCATTTGATTATGTATAGACCAATCTTGTATGATTTGATTATCTATACACTGATTATATATACAATGATTATGTATATTGATTATACACTACATACATTGATTATGTATAAACTGGTTATGCTTTGATTGTTTAAGCATCATTTGATTATGTATGCACTGATTAGACATACATGATTATGTATAACTTGATTATGTATAGATGATCACACTAAGATTATGTGTTTCAATCCATACTATATCCATGAGATTATTGGGCAGATAGACTATGCATTGATCGATTATGCATATTCAATCCATATAAATCTATTATGTATATGCTGATTATGTACAAACTAGTTATGCATTGACTATTTAAGCATCATTTGATTATGTATACAATTTTTAAATGCATTGAAAATCTAGTGTGCTCATTTTCTTGTTTACATGCATAATGGATGAATAGGTTATGTGTAATGCATGGATAGACTCTGCATAAACATAAACAATACATAAGCTGGTAATGGATAGAGTATGGATATGCATAAACTAATTATGGATAGTGTGGATAGACTATGCATAAACAATTATGTGTCATTTGATTATGTATACATAAATTATATTGCATTGAAAATCTAGTATACCAATTCTCTCATGGATAGAGTATGGATTGACAATGCATAGACTGATTATACATACATTGCTTATGTATAAACTAGTCATGCATTGATTGTTTAAGCATCATTTGACTATGTATGCAGTTTTTATATGCGTTGAAAATCTAATGTGCCCATTCTCTCGTTTATATGCATAATGGATGAACATGTTATGTGTAAACTATGCATGGATAGACTATGGATAAATATAAACAATACATAACTTGGTAATGGATAGAGTATGGAAAGACTATATATAAATTGATTATGGATAGAGTCACTACAAGGAAATGGGGCGATAGCGACGATGATTTGTGACGTGCAATAGCGGCCTCGCTATTTGCATCACTATTAGTGTTGCAAATTTCAATTTATGATGCTAATTCAATTTGCAACGTTAATTCAATTTGCGATGCTAATAGTGACGTTTAGTGATGCTAATTGCGATGCAAATAGTGACACCGGTTTGAGAAAAAAAAGTCGAAAACCCAAGCGCGGAATTTGCTACAAAAACTGTCTCTTGAGAGTGAGAGAGATTGCTGCTTTGAGAGGGAGAGGGAGAGTAAGAGGGAAAGAGAGAGAGAAGGAGAGCTCCTGACTGTTGTTGCCACCACTGCCATCCTATGATGCGAAGAAGAGGGAGAAGTGCACAAGGGAGAAAGAAGAGAAACCACGAAGAGGAGACACAAAAGAATTCATCTTTGGGCCTTTGAGGTAGGTACATTACCTCTTCTTGATTCGTTTTTATGTTTGTTTCTTTTTTTTCTTTTTCTTTATAATGAAATGCATTGAAAGAGAGGAAGGAAGGGAGAGGAAGGGAGAGAGGGAGGGAGGGAGAAGAAGGAAGGGGAAGGAAAAGAGAAAGAGAGAGAGTAAGGGGGAAAGGTAACAAAGAGAAAGAGGAAGAGAGAAACGAGATATAAAGGAAGGGAGAGAGGGGGGAAGAGAAACAAAGAGAAAGGAAAAAAATAAAAAGAAAGAGAGAAAGAAAGAGAGAGGAAAGAGAAAGAGAGAGGGAGAGAGAAGGAGAATGTAGAAAAGAAAGGTGAGGTAAAGAGAGGAAGGAGAGTGTAAAGAAAAGAGAGAGAGTGGGAGAAAAAGAGATGCAGAGAGAGAGAAAAAGAGAGATAGAGAGAAAAACAAATAGAAAGCGAGAGAGAAATAGAAAAACAATGAGAGAATTAGAGAGAACGGAAAGATAGAAAAATAAAGGGGGAGGGGGAAAATAAAGAAAAAGAGAGGTGGGGAGAGAGGACCTTTCATTATCCTTATCTTTTAAGTTTTTTATTTTTTATCTTTGATTTTGATTGTAACGAGATGTGTTGAGTGAGAGTGAGGAGGGAAGAAGAGAGAGAAATATAGAGAAGAAGGGAGGAAAGGAAGAGAGAAAAGAAGTGAGAGTGGGGAGGGAAGATGGGGGGAGAGAGAGAAATAATGGGAGAGAGAGAGGGTGGAGAGAGAAACAAAGGGGAGGGAAGGAGAGAGAGAAATAGAGAGAAGGGAGGGAAAGGAAGAGAGAGAAGAAGTGAGAGTAGGGAGGGAAGATGGGGAGACAGAGAAAACAATGAGAAAGAGAGACGGGGGAGAGAGAAACAAAGAAAGACAAAGGGAGCAAATAAAGAAAGGGAAAGAGAGAGAGAAAGAGGGGTGGGGAGAGAAATAGAGAGGGGGATAGATAAAGATAAAGAGAGGGGGAGAGAAAAGAAATGGACCAAGAGAGATGGATGGATTAAAATGGAGGAAGATCATTAATGAGGGAAACAAAAATATATTGTTTGTTGTAACATAGACTAAATGGAGAACGATGATGGTCGTGACATCCAAGATCATGAGGTGTATCTTAAAGCGTGTCCCATGTCCTTGCACTTGGTGCAAGCTAGCAATCAAACAAAAGCATCTCTTGTCTCCATAGACCATGTACGATGCTTCGGTGAGTTTCAATTAGAGATCATTGACTAGGCAATCTTAGACTTTGAGTGAGTGGTAAGAAAAGTGTATATAAATTATGCTTTACATTTACAAAGTAATGAAATATCACATACAAAGACGTGTCCTGAAAATTTCTACAAAGAGGTGATGCTTCATCCCAAGGAATGCACATTGTGACCCATTAGAAGAGTTCATGGGTGTATGATGGATGGAATGCATGAGTCGATACACTAATTGGAGGGCATGCTATAGATTACACCCTCGATACCAGAGGAGACAATGGACCTTTTGAACCTTCCTCCAATCTTGGAGCCTGAGATGGAGGCAATGATTGATGCATTACCACCCATGGATGTCGAGTCATATGATCCATTGAGAGAGAAAGTGTTTATACCATTGTATGATGGGTGCTAAGTATCTCGGTTGAAGACACTACTTGAGCTCCTAACTGTGTAGACAAAGTACGTCTGGAGTAATGTGAATGTGATTGAGTTGTTTAGGTATATTCTATGCTCCATTGATTTTGACTCCATTATAAAAAACACTTTTTATGCTCTTCAAGGGTGCTTCATTTTTTTTTAGGTTGATAAAATATCACATATTACCACTTAGGAACACAATACTTGAGTCCTATAATGATGCACAATTGGTGTTACGAAAGCTTGGCATGGACTACAACAACATCCATGCATGTGTCAACGATTGTGTGTTGTTTCAAGGAGACTACGAGACTATGGAGACATGTCCAAAGTGTGGTGCTCACACGTATCAATAGGACTTGTAAGGGTAAACCGTTCCTCAGAAGGTTCTCATATACTTTCCACTTATACTGCGTATACATCATATGTTTTAGATGTTAGCCATGGTGAGCTTGATAACGTGGCATGCGCAGAATAGATCAACAAACGGAGTCCAATGAATATCAGCGAATTCACACGTATGGAGCCACATTGACTCCACCTTTCCAAGATTTGCATGAGAGCCAATGAATCTTTAGCTTGGTCTTGTTATGGATGGCATGAATCTACTTGGTCTCTGCTCAACTTTTTACACTGTGTGGCCTATACTTCTTGTAAACTACAACATCCCGCTATGGGTTTCTACGAAGAAAGAACACCTAATCCTTAGCTTGCTTGTTCCTAGGCGCTACAAAGTCAAGAATATGGATGTCTACCTCCATTCGTTAGTTGATGAGCTCAAGATTTTGTGGGAGGAGGGAGTCGTTGCAGAAGACATGAGCAAGTACAATGGTTGGTGGTCTGTTAATATATGAGCCATATGGACCATGCATGACTTTTTGAGATTTGGAGAGTGCTCAAGTAAGTGGGCTCCTGTTCTCGTTATTGATACCTAACATTTCTCATTCAAGTTTGTGTTGATTAGATAGGGGTATTGTGATAGGTCTGGTTACCTTAGGTTATCATGCATGTCCACTGTGTGGGCCACAATTAGACTCCCAAAGGTTATGGACCATGAATAAGATGGTATATCAAGGACACGCCACTTTCTTGTTGGAGGGTCATGAATTGAGGGAAGGTTTTCTTGGATGACCTTTAGCACAAATGAATGCCCAAAGTTGGTATGAGTTGAAAATGGTCCACAAGGAGTCACATCTAAGCAAAATGCGATGATTCTCAGTTTTCTATGGGTTGCCATATTTGGATTCACTTACAAGTCAATCATTTGTTGGATCCCATGCATATTTTCAAGAATGTGGACAGCTTATTATGGGACCATATCATAGGAAAGAGAGACAATGTAGGGGGACAAATGGATTTGAAGGAGGTAGGCAAGAGTCACAATCGAGAGCTTTGATGGTTGCTTACAACTACCTTGTGCTCCTTGGGTCCTATCCACTAAAGAAGAGCATATGGTGAAGCAAATTATTAGGTCTATCCGCAACTTGACGAGTATGCTGTGTTTCCTCACGTTTACTTTTTCTAAAGATGACCAACTATCAGGGCTAAAATCCCATGATTGGCATAAGATATGCCGAGTCTGTTCTGACCTTGATATCAAGTAATCTCAATATTGCACTATCTAGTGTCTATTCGATGTTTATAAAGCTTCAAATGTTTGACAATTCGTACTACTGATCGCAATCATGTGAAATGCCTTATTCCAAAAATATACTCGGTGATCTACAGGTTGTCGAATTTAATACAATGGATCTCACACAGATGGAGATCAAGTTATCCTCTATTGAATTCGCAAGGTGAAAAAGTGGTGGAGATGGTCTGTCTCTTTGAGAAGTACATGCCCATGAGCGTGCTCACGATACAAACTCACATCCTTGTATATCTCATAGATGAAGTGGAGATTGGGGGGAACATCCATATGCGATGGATGTTCTTCTTAGAGCACTTCATGAAAACCCTAAAGGGCTTTGTGCGACAACAAGCTTGGCTAGAAGGTAGCATGATTGAAGGTTGGCTGGTATCAAAGGCATTAGTGTATATTTCAGAGTGGCTATTAACGGTTGATTTAGACAACAATATACTATGGTCATTGAAGGACGATGATAGACTAATTGGAGATGTGGTGGTTGGAAATAGGATAGAAAAAAGGATGGATTGTGCCATGGAGAAGAAAATGAATCATTTTTGTATGTTGCATCATGCATCCATGGAGAAGTGGCTTAACATGTATGAGTAGGCTAGAAGAGAATGGGAGGGAGCGCGATTGAAATTTTGATGTAGTACATGCCATCGTCCGGTTCAATATCCTGAGGGCATGGAGGAGATTGCACAGTTTATGTCTATGTGGTGCTTGCACAAAGCTTTAATCGTAGCTTCTTGTGAAGGGATAGAAGTCTCTATTGAGGAGTGAAAATTCTTGAGGGGATGTAGTCTGAAGGTGATTCGATGCTTTATTTGCTATCATATCTAGCTTCTCGTGAAGGGATAGAAGTCTCTATTGAGGAGTGAAAATTCTTGAGGGGATTTAGTCTAAAGGTGACTGGATGCTTTATTTGCTGTCATATCTAGATTTTCTGTGCAACAACTAATCTAATCATTTCAGTGTACAATAAAAATCTAAAGTGCTGTGTGGGCACGTGGGCAACATTTTCAAGTTGAGCATATTGATAAAATGCACTCCACAATGGATTCTGGTATCATGGCAAAGTTTGAGCAAGAGAGCTGACGGTGGGCCATGGATCCGAATACTGTAGTAGATGAGATGGAGTATTTTGGCAACTTGCAAAGTGTTATCTCAGTGGGTTGTTGTAGCTTCTCCATGATCACATTCGATGCACAATGATTTAAAGTGGTATTGGAAGGAGGTGGGGTAACTATTTGATGAGGTCTATCTGGATTTTTGGAGGTAGATTTCGAGAAAAGATGGACGGATCTACATGATACGTTTGTCCTACCGGGTCATTGTGAACATGCACATGATCTTTTTTATTAAATTTTCCACGAGACAAAACAATTACAAATGTTAATTCACTCTTATATGTGATATTGAATAGGTAATCTTCTATCCAAATCCTTGACAACCTCAATGGTGGTATGTTGTGCTGTCAACATCTCAGAGTGCAAAGTGTACGATGAAAGCAATGTCTACAACGTGGATGAGGAGAGTATGCATGTAGAGGGATCAATGTTGGGGAGGGTGGAGGGCAAAGAGGGCTCGGAGCATGCATAGGAGACATGCACGGATAACATAGACGAAGAGACATGAGGCCATTTTCGAGAATTAAGTGGACTCCTCTTTCTATGGTGACCTATCTATAGACCTTCTAATATATGCTAAGCTATGCCAAGAACTTAACATGGAGCCATTGAGCAGGTCTTATTTGTGTTCGCTTGCTCAATTTGTTGATAATTTACTTTTAAGGGTACTTTAGTATATGCATTTTAATTAGCATCCTTTTTTGCAGAGTTATGTTGTCATGCTTTACTTAAATCTTTATATTGATCACGACTAAAATCGTTTTTTGTCTGTGCAAGTTATCTTTGATGATACCCAGAGAGTAGGATGAGTCGAAGGATGACCGATCAGGAGTTGCAAGAGATATTCACACATATGTCTCTGAATTAGATGGCTCGCTTTAGAGATATGGTAGACCAGGAGTTGTCACGGACATTGTTAGGCTATTCTGTGATATTTACTTTAGCATACTCCAATGTTTTGATCTCTAGTAGGTGAGATCGACACTCTAGATTAGCCTAGGATGGAGGGAGTGGTTATGGGAGGTGTTGTGGAGATGTGGATATTGTGAACCCACCATTGGTTCCGGGGAGGGTTGCTACTCCTTGCTCTCGTATCGGTTCTAGAGAGGGTGGTTCAAGTGGATGGTGTTGTGGAGGCACCGATGCAATGTCTCTGTCTCATCAGTCTGGTGGACACTTATCACCTCCAGGATTTGTCACACATGTAGGGACATCTACTCTCATGACTATGGGTTTCACTCAACTGTCCAAACGTGGCACCCTTATGGATATTACACTGAGAGATACTACCCCCGCAGGTACGCTAGATGTACAGGGGTCTCCTGGTTATGCTCAAGAGCATGGTCATAGCAAGTGGGAGAGGCCACACCTTAGACATAACCTAATAGTGTATGAATACCTCATAGATGAAAAGACACGTGCTGTGATCATGAATGATGAAGGGAGTAGGGTGATGTCTCGCATGAGAGAGTTGTGCCAATAAGTATTTAGGCACAATGTTCTAGACCATTGGAAGAATATACTGAAGGGGAGCAAGGATTATGTAGTGGCATCTTTGCATGAGTTTTTGGTAACTACGATGAGAGAGAGGTTTTTTACTAGGTGGATGATGGGAGTGTATGCATGCATACATACCACATAGACAATCAGATGCACACAAGGCAATCAAGAGTGGTGTCTCAAAGCCCAAGTGGTTGGATACAAAGGATTGGCCTAGACTTGTGGAGGAGGCCATAGGCTCTCTATGATGATGGTGGCAGTAGTAACGAGAGGCAATGAGGGCATGATTGGAGGCAAGAGTCATGCATCATCTAGGGAGTGGCGGTCACATGACTTATTTGGAGGACTTTGTAAGTTTTCTTTTGGTTCTTTTTACTTTTTTATTTGGAATATCACTTGTACTATAGTAACCTTGTTTCCAATAATGCTATTCTATTTTCTTTGTAGTAATCCATCACAAACGGTGATCCCATAGGTTTAGAGACTCGACATGCAAAGAGACACGGTCTCGTTGTACTTATCAATAGATTGTATGTGCACAGTGGCCCAATAAGTCAACCCTCTTTCTTGTGTGTAGTCATTAGTTTTTTTGTGATGCATTATGTATGGTGGACCGATGTCTGGTTGTTTATTTTACAGAGTCCATTTGATGCTCTTTTGCATCATAACATTATTAAGCCATTCTGTCAGGTCTACTTCAACATGCTCCAATGCTTTGATCTCTAGTAGGTGGAGTTGATGCTCTAGATTGGCTCTGGATGGAGGGAGTGGTTCTAGGAGGTGTTGCGGAGATGTAGATGTTGTGAGAGCCCACGATCGATTCCAACGAGAGTTGCTACTCCTTGTTCTTGTATCGGTTCTAGAGAGGGTGGCTCTGGTGGGCATTGTGGAGGCAAAGATGCAATGTCTCCATCTCATCGGTCTGATGGACACTTGTCACCTCTAGGATTTGTCACAATTGTGGGGACATCTACTCTTGTGACTATGGGTTTCTCTCAATTGTCCAAAGGTGGCACCCTTATGGGTGCTACACTGAGAGATACTACCCCGCAGGTATTCTTGTACAGGGGTCTCCTGGTTATGCCCAAGAGCATGGTTACAGCAGGTGGGAGATATACACCTTAGACATAACCTAGTCCGTTATGAATACCTCGTAGATGAAGAGACATGTGCTGTGATCATGAATGATGAGGGGAGGAGGGTGATGTCTCGCATGAGAGAGTTGTGCCAATAAGTATTTAGACACAACGTTCTAGACCATTGGAAGAATATAACAAAGGGGAGTAGCAAGGACTATGTAGTGGCATCTTTGCATGAGGAGTTTTCAGTACCTACGATGACAGAGAGGTTTTTCATAGGGTGGATGATGGAGTGTATGCATGCATACATGTCACATAGATAAGCAGACACACACAAGGCAATCAAGAGTTGTGCATCAAAGCTCGAGTAGTTGGATACAAAGGATTGGTCAAGACTCACGGAGGAGGCCACAGATTCTCTAGGACGATGGTGGCAGCAGGGGAATGCAATGAGGGCATGATTGGAGGTAGGAGTCGTACATCATCTAGGGAGTGGCAGCCGCAGGACTTATTTGGAGGACTTTATAAGTTTTCTTTTGGTTCTTTTCACTTTCTTATTTGAATATCACTTGTATCTATAACAACATTATTTCTAACAATGCTATTCTATTTTCTTTGTAGTAATCCATCACAAACCACAATCCCATAGGCTTAGAGACTCGATATGCAGAGAGACACGGTCTCGTTGCACTTATCGATAGATTGTATGCACGTGGTGGCTCAATAACTCAATCCTCTTTCTTGTTTGTAGTCATTAGTTTTTTTGTGATGCATTATGTATGGTGGACTAATGTCTGGTTGTTTATTTTGCAGAGTCCGTTTGATGCTCCTTTGCATCGGGTTGACCTTTCATATGGTGAGGATTTGTAGCATGCGTTTGGATTCGTGGAGTGCACATCATTTTCTTTTTTAACCCTTTGATCCATGCAGACCTTTTCCATGTAGCATTCCTTAGATATATTTATCATCCTTTATATAAAATCGCACTTTGTGATATTTACAAATAGATTTCCATATTTGTTTTGCACTTTCCTCTCCATGGTTCCATGTAATGTTATGAGTTGACATCACCAGTATTGTATTTATTTTATGAGTTATCAATCTTGTGGTTTTAAGTAGTTTTTGCACCTGTCTTTATCATGATTACATATTCAATATGTAATTGCTTTGCAAAATATTATTTAGTACATGGTACTATGGGTGGCAGGGCAACAAGCTGTTCTACCACCAAATTTTTTCTATGTAATTGTCGCTATTTGCATCGCTCATTTACTGCACGTATCACTATCTTAGTTAGTATATGCGTCACAAAGCATCACTATTAGTGTCGCAAAAGTGATGCTAATAGTGACATAGATAGCAACACTATTAGCAATGATAGGGACAAATTTTTGGATGAATATTTGCATTGCTTTGAATGTTAGTATGTGGCATGTATCTTGTAGTGAGTATGGATAGACTATGCATAAACAATTATGTGTCATTTGATTATGTGTACACAAATTATATTGCATTGAAAATCTAGTGTGCCAATTGTCTCATGGATAGAGCAAGGATTGACTATGCATAGATTGATTATACATACATTGATTATGTATAAAATGGTAATACACTGATTGCTTAAGCATCATTTGATTATGCATACAATTTTTATATGTATTGAAAATCTAGTGTGCCCATTCTTGCATTGAAAATCTAGTGCGCCAATTCTCTCATGGATAGAGTATGGATTGAATATGCATAGATTGATTATGGATAGAGTGTGGATAGACTATGCATTGATTGATTATGCATGTATAGACTAGGCATGGATTGATGAAGTATAAATGATTATGTGCAATTTGATTAAGCATTAATTGACGATGCATGATTTGTGTTAGTGCAAATCTATCCTAAACAAACAAATCATGTGTAAATTGTTGATTAATGAATAAATTTATCATGTTTGATTTGACTTTGTATCTGCCGATCTCTCATTTGCGTGCATAGTGTATGAATAGGTTATGTGTAAACTATGATGGGTAGACCATGGATAACTATGCATAAATTGATTATTTATGCAGCAACCTATGTGGAAAACCTTTAGTATAAACCCATCATGTACAAATGAATCATGCATAAATTGTTGATTATGCATAAATTAGTAAACCTCTTAGTCCATCCACATATTGTAATTAACTGTATTGATCAAAGACAATTGGATGCATAGAACCTAATCAAGCACTACAACTCATTCTTTTGTAACGAGTTTTAACTATTTTTCCCACGACAAACAAATTTTAAAATCATTTTTTTATTTTTATGCGTAAGGTGGAGCTAAATGGATTCACAAGAAAGCACTCCCATGGAGGAGTTTCAACAATTTATGTCTCAAATGAGCCAAGATGCAATATGCAACAATGAATTTATGTACTTTTTGAGCAACCAAAGTGTGGATGTTCCAAGTCACATCTAGGACACATGTGGCAAGGTTGATGTGGTTTAGACCCAAGTATCAATGGTGCCACATTCCGAAAATGCCAGCAATGCAATGTCCACGACGAACTTCATCGGAGTTTGATGCACCAAAACCTCCTAAACCAAAGAGGGTGTAGAAAGGAAAAAATTAGGAAAACACAGTTGAGACACAAGATCATGCAACAACCACAAAAAAATAGTTTGCTCAGTGGAAGGATGCATGGACAATATACCTCATTCACATCTGAGGATCCATGAGTGCGGAGTTCTCAAAGCCATTGAAGCAAGCAGTGGACATATGGTCCAAGGTAGCCACACAATTAGCATTGTAATTTTCGGAGTTTGACAATGATGGTGAGGCATGCAGAAAACACTAGGGACACATCTATGAGTCAAATAGAAAGGATAAGACCCACAATGCTATATTAGGCAATGATTGCAAGATCACTTGTTGCCAATGGTATAATCTTGTGGATGAATATATGTGGAATTTTGCCAATGTTGTCATCAGTGATGCACATGCCTCATCTGTTGGTGGTTTGTTTTCTTCTAAAGACAATGCTACAATAGTGTCCAATGATCCAAGTGGACACACTTAGAAAGACATTGGCTCTAATGAGCCTCCAAAGACCGGGCCAAATCAAACAACCATCCAAGGAGCATGCAATAAGAAGGGCAAAAATATATAGGAGTCCCTTAGTAACATGGCTAACCACTCGATTTACATTAGCCAACCAAAAAGCAAACTTAGAGGAAAAGAAAGCATTTGAAGAGCATAGGCTTGTTATCATAGATACTCTGTATGTGGTGTGTTAGATGTAATCAAAAGTCTTAAAAAAGAATGATGGTTTCAACAATTGATGAATCTAGAACTTAAAAAAATTATGTTTTTAAAGTCTACTTATACATCTCTCTTCAATTGTCTCATAAAGTTTCATCATATTTTTTGACAGGCAAATGGATCATAAAGGTTTTTGATAATGTGTGTCATCGGTGTTGTAGTTGTTGTCATGGCAATGTTTTAGCTAGTACTAAGTGATTTGGATGATGGGGATGATGATAGTATTTGATTGTATACTTTGATGGAGTGCATGGCTCGATGTTACATTGCATGTCGAGCTAGGATATGTCATCAAAGACACGATTGAAAATCATGCTAGGCTTATCCTAGACCACAAACTTTTATGGAGTAAGGGCTTTTGTGAAGTTATTCAAATCCAAAGTTTAAAAGCAGGTTATGAGTTAGCTGGAGCACATTTGAATATCTTGTCGTGAAGTTAGCACCACAAATGTGATGCAAGAATACAAACTATCGAAGAGCAATACTTGTTGAGAAGTGGGTCTATGTGGTTCTGCATCATTTTGGTGAGTGGCTCAAATTTGGGAATTATTGCACATTTATATGGGGTCTCAACTTTGTTTACATAGTTGGCTATTTTGGACTTTTGCGATGCACTGGCATAAAGTAGCTAATATCACAACAAATGCAAAAATATGCAAACACATCTCAAGTCCTTTGAGGTATAGCATATGTTATTGGTGCAGTACATGGTAGTCATATACCCATCATTCCCCCAAGAGAAAACCACGAAGATTATTTTAATAGGAAGGGCTTCCACTCAATTATTTTTGCAAATCACTATGGCAGCCAATTGTGTTGTTTGGGACTATGACATTGGCTGCACATGTTTTATGTATGATTGGAATATTTTTCAATGTTTAGATCTAGGAAAACAATCCATAAACAGAGCTTTGGGACAATATTGTCTACTAGGTGATTGTGCTTTTCCTACACACTTTTGGATGTTTCCTTCTTTCAAGGCTAGTAAGGATGGACTATCTTACGTACAATCAAGTAGTTGTATGCCAATTGAAAGAGCATTTGTCATCTTTTAAAGCATAATTTTGTATATTATTGTTAACCTTGATGCGAGACAGAAAAAAGAAAATTCAAAATAGAGAATAACACGGAAAAAGGCAAGGCCAAAAGTGCAAAAGGTCAAGTCAAAGGTAAAGGTGCATTTTAAAATGCAAACGTATCACCAAAATTTTATAAAAGAGTGCTAGACTCCCTCCTATGAAAATTGTAAAATCTAAATGGGCATTGGTGAAGGAATAAGGCAACAAGAAGGGAATAGGAAAAGAGGACCTTGGCAAGGATGCTCAGTCATGTAAAAAAGGGGATGGGTGCCCAAGGGATTTAGGGCTTGTATATAAACTCAAAAAGTGAATGAGAAGCTCATTCTTTGGTGTGTGACTAAAGTGGTTTGTTCTTCCTCTCTTCTTTTCTCCTTCTTGCTTGTGTGTGCTTGCTTGAGAGAGGGAGTGTGAGAGTGAGAGGGAGTGAGTATGTGAGGGTGAGGGATTGTGGTGGAGAAGCTCTCCATCTTCTCCTCTCTTCTTCTCTTCTCTTCTCTTCTCTTGACCCGCGCACGCCTATGGAGGATGGAGCTCGAAGGAGGAGGCATGAGGTTGCTTGAGCTTGCAACTAGGATCCTGGAGCTATCGGAGTGCTTACGGGGAGGAGGCCACTCATTCTGGCATCAAGGTAAGCTCACTACACCCGTGGGATTGGAGGTGCGTCAACTAGGTGAGAGATAGCCATTAGCATCCCGAGCAAAGTAGAGCACCTTCTACAGCAGGAAAACCTTCTGGTAGCCTTCCAAATGCATCGGACAGCTCGTGGACCTCTTGATTGCGCGCAGTGAGACCTACACTAAGCCTGGAAGCATACCTAGTCAAGAATATGCAAGGGAGTGAGAGAGTTGCATCAATAATCCTGCATTTGCTCCCCACACTATTTTCGACAGTTGAAGTGCACTTAAAAAAATTGAAAGCTTGATTTCACATAGTGCATGAAAAGAATACTATGCACACTTGGAGTGTACATAAGTTGAGGGTTGTTTGTAATAAAGAAAGGAACACACCCAAAAATAATAAGCAGAATGAACCCTCCAATAGGAGATGACCCTCAAACCTAGACGGGCAATCCATAATCCTACTCTCTTGGACCAAGAGAGAGACCTGACACAGAGAGCTAGATGCATAGAAGGATCAATTCCATTGGAGGTGCAACACTAGACTTGACCAACCATCGCAACAACTTGGGGAGCAAGAGGCTGCAGACATGGCAAGAACCAATGCGACTCATAGAAGTGACGAGCTTGACTTGGGAGATTTCCTTGTTGAAATACAACAGATGGTGAGTAAATACGATCTCCAAACCCAAATGGACCACCATGGTAGACCATCAAAGGATATCATCGCAGAACTCAAGGAGGAGGAGAGGAGATTAGCATGTAAGACATTGTAGAGCATCACAGCCTACAACCAGGAGCAACAAGCTAGGAAATTGCGGTAGGACATAGCGATGCGAGAAGTTGAGCATGTGTTAGCTTTAGCAAATAGGAATCGAACATGACCTAACTCAGAGAGAGAGAGAGAGAGAGAGAGAGAGAGAGAGAGAGAGAGAGAGAGAGAGAGAGAGAGCCCTAGAGACAGACTTAACATTGAGCGAGCTTCTTACAAAGTGGCTCATTGACAATACGTTAGCAAAGTAGAGCACGGAAGCCTTAACAACCTCATTGCTTACAGGATTAGGAGTCACCAAGGCTGCAAGAGCCAATCAAAGATCCTTGCAGTCGCAAAAGGCAGCTAGACAAATATCAGCTAGGCAACGACTCGTATAATTTTGTAGAGAAATTCAAGCAGATCTGTAAGGCTAACAACATTACTAATCTTGCTTAGCACTCATAAGCTTTCGAACTATGCCTAGGCGATAAGGGTAGGACATGGTACACGAGCTTGGACGCGATGGAATGCAACAACTTCAACAACCTCAAGAATCTCTTCATTAAGAGATTCTTTGAGACTGGTACTCCGACAATCTCATAGTTCGGCTGATGAATGTCAAGAAAAAGGACAAAGAGGACATTAGGAACTACATTACCCTCGTGTAGAGTCTCTATAAGAGAATCCCAAATAACGAACGACCCACCGAGAGAGTGGTCTCCATAGTCTTTATCAGTGGAATACACAGTGAGAAACTCTACAAGGCCTTGGCAAGAAACTCGAGCTTACAAAGAGACGCACTAGCTAGGGTCTTTGAAGAGGCCATATGAGTGGATGACCAGCTCAAGAAGAGAAGCTCTCGAAGCTCTAATCAAGATGAAGCTAATTCTACATCCTCAAAAAGGGTCACAACGTCTAGCAAACGGTCAGTCTCAAGTGCCCAAGATAAGGGAAAAGCATCGACCAGAGTCAAGAGCTAGCAGAAATGAAGATAAGGGATCCTTATGGACTATCGACCGGTGCTGATAGCATTAGGCACAGGTAGAGATAGAGCCCTGGGAGGAGGGCAAACCCAAGAGCCGATTGCTTATTGGACTTACGGTCACTCGGGGCACATTTCCTTGTGTTGCCCAAGGGGGAGTAAGCCAACCGAGAAAAGGCCGACCTCAGATTTGTAGAGTGTGGAATCACACACCTATTTGCCAATTGCCCTAGATGGAAACAATCCTCTAGTTCAGCGATCGTGCCGTCAGTACCATTGGGGCTGTTCAGAGTTGAAAAACTCTTTGGAGAGACTACGCCAATCCCATTGCATGTTATGACCCAAGCACATATGAGGTGGGACAGCATGTCATTGCTAGGGCCTGGCAACCTAGATGCAATCTCAATTAGAAAGAAAAGTTGTAGGCGAATGAAGCAAAAAAGCGAAGTAAAGATCATGCTTAAAATTGAGAGTGCCATGACACTACCGCAGGGAAGAAAGTCACGGACGCAGAGGCAAAAACATTCACTTCGAAGACTGCAAAAAAAGAAAGTGCTAACGTCGGCAATCCGAAGCGCCAACTCGAAGCCATAGGATAAAGTCAACGAGTGGGTGAGAGAAGCCCAAGAGCACTTAAAGGACATTGAGCCCATCTTGGAGGATGAAATCGTCGACACAGGGGCATGAGTCAGTGTGCTTAGCCACGTGGTGCTCCAAGCTTGGGGTGACCCACCTATTGAGAATGCTAGCATAAGATTTGTCTTTGGGGAGATATCCCATCCCTCCTTGCACATAGTTTAAGGGTCTTTAGAATTCTTTCTCCAAGTGCTTTGAATTACCAACACAACTTGCACCATATGCACATCCCTCACATCCACCTCATCTCATGTCTCGTGAGAAGCTTGAACCTTGTTCCAAGCTTTGGAAAGTGAAAGTCCTCCTCAAGTTGTCTTAGTTACTTGCATCTCATCCGTTTCAAAACTTTGTGAGCCGAAAAGAGCATTGAGCATTTACTACCTCTCAAAGCACAATAATGATCCTCATTATTCAAGCTTCATAGTCCAGGTTTTTGGGCATGAACACCCGGTATCACAACATTGTTATCATACTTAGTACAAAGCAACAATAGTAAACAATATATGTAAAAAAACATTGGATGTCTTTGTGGTTGGTGGGGGATAGGAGATGCATTATCACCTTGATCTTGGCAGTATCCACTGCAATCTCATTCCAAGATACCACATGGCTCAAAATGATACTATGATTAAACCCAAAATTGGCACTTATAAGGGATTCAAAGATAGGTGGTACTAGCGAATCACTCGAAGACTAGTCAGAGCTATTTGAGGTGTTCCTCCCAGTTGGAGTGGACACAAAGGTCATCAACGAATACTTTAAGCTAGCATCTTTGCATATCCTTGAAAATAATACACATGTCTTTGGAAGGTGGCTGGTGCATTTGTCAAGCCAAATGACATGACAATGTAGGGAAATACCCCCCATTTGGTGGTGAAGCTAGTCTTGGGTTAATCATTTGGGTGCACTTATACCTGATTGTAGCCTAAAAATCCATCTAAAAAGTTGTAAAGGATCTATTTGTATATGAAGCTATTGAACTCAAGCAACAATTGAAGTAACTAATTGGAAAGGGGTTCATCCACCCAAGTAATTGGAAAACATATTTTCTTTTATGAACGAAACCCTCAAGAATAATTATCCTATACACAAAATTGGTGAGCTCTTAGACTAATTGCATTGGGACCAAATCCTTCTCTAAGATAGACCTAAAGTGAGGATACTATCAAATTCAAATCAAGGAGAGAAATATATTCCAAATAGGGCCTTTAACACTCATTGCTATAGCCATTATGAGTTCTCGGTCATGGCATTTGGGTTGATCACAATGCCCCAGCAACATTTAAGTAATTGATGTAGGATATCTATCATCCCTATCTAGATGACTTCATGCTAATATTCTTTGACGACATGCTAATATAGTTTAAATTTCTACAATATCATGAGGTCCAACTAAAGATTGTTCTTTAAACTATTTTCCAAAATTATTTCTATGCTAAGAAGAGCAAGTGTATATTTTACATGGACAGAATCGAATACTTGGGATACATTGTCTTTGTTGAAGGAATATCAATCTTCAACACTACAAAGGTCAATAATATTCTAGATTAGCCTATTTCCAAGATAGTCATAGAAATCCATGGATTTCTAGGACTTATGGGATGGTATCAAAACTTCATCAAGGATTATTCCCTTGTAGCAACACCATAGACTAATCTCTTGGAGAAGAATGTCTAGATTATATGGATAGTACAATGTCAATACAACTTTAATAAATTCAAACAACATGTGAATCTAGTACTAAAACTTTCAACCTTCAACTAAGAATTTAAAGTAATTACTAATATAAGAAGGAAAACATGTGGATTATACTTCACAAAAATTGAAACCTATGAATCTAACCATGTCACAAATGACTTGGACTTGCAGTAACTCATGCCTTGAAGTTATAGAGATACTATCTTTTGGGAAGGCGATTTCCTTTGGTAATGGACAATAAAAATCTTAAGATTCTTAAGTGGATCTTCACCTAGGCAAATCTAAACATGAGACAAACAAGATGGATTAAGAGATTGCAAGAATTTGAGTTTGAGGTTAAGTAAAACCTAGAAAGGATAATGTTGTAGATGATGGATTAAGACAAAAAGTGTTCTCCTTAATAGTATTAATGAAGTGTGAAATCTAAGAATCATATCCACTCCTTATAATCCTATCCTTGAACTTATACACCAAGCTATTCATCATGACAAGGAGTATGAGCCACTAATGGAAAATGTACTCCAATGTGTAAACACAAACAAGGACCAAACCGATATGAAATACTATCATACAACCAATGGATGTCTTTACTACCAAGATCTCCTTTGTGTTCCAAAGAATCAAGATGTTAAGGTCAAAGTCTTATGGGAAGCACATGACAGCCCAATAGCCAAATATCCTAAATATGTGATGCCAGGAGGCATTCCACAGTGGATTTCGTGAGGTTTTACGGTGGATTCCGTAAACTTAAATGACCGGGGCTCATACACAAAGTGGATTCTTTGTGCGAGAAGTTGATGGGGACGCCTGTCCTTTTAGGGCATTTCATTAATTTAGTGTGTACATGGGTGATTCCATAGCGGGTGATTCCGCAAAATGCATATTAAATTAATAAACGTTTATGAGTTTAGAGTGCGCACTCGTAATAAATTAAGGTTAGGATTTATTTCTAACCAGTTGATTTATTTATGTAGCTGAAGACTGCTAGGTATTCACTTTTGTCGATTTAATTGTATTATTTTACTAACGATTGTGAATGCTTCAGTTGATGTGTAGAGATAGCAGCAGTGGCAGAGGAAAGCATTGGAGTCTAGCGAGTATTCGACCTATGGATTATATTTTGATAGGTGCCACGCCTATATTTTGTCATGTCTATTGAGGCATTGATTATTGATTATTATTTTGTATGCGCCTATGCGCACGGATATGTTATTTCTATTTGGACATTGAGATTGGGCGTGCTAGACTCTATGGGCACCGTCCAATAGCTTTATTTCCTATTTTTGTAAAAGGCAAACTCAAAAGCTAAAAGCTTGTCATATTTTTGTAAATTGGGCTATTATTGAGCATGAAGATGGAAATATACATAAAATACATGCTTTGTGAAGGCCAATTGGTCTCTTGCTCTTGTCGTTCATGCTTTTTACATTGTTTTTTGTGCAAAAAGGTAGAGTTCATTGTTCTTGGGGACCTTCCGGGATTCACTACGTGAGCATACTGCGACCGATCTGCGCATCAGTGGTATCAGAGCGGAGCTGAGATCAAGAGCTTCCAATCGCTACCCATCTTGTGCGAAGGCGAAGCTCCTGGAACGATCGGGCTCTACAGTCAATCTCGTCGCGAACCGTCGATACAGGCAAACTTCTGGCGATCAAGAACCCCTGTTTCTACTCTCAGATTGCGAAGGACCAGGCTGTACAGGCGGAGGACCACTCCATCATCTCCATAAACAAGTCGTGGAAATACAATAAGAAGCTCCATATCTATCTTCTTCAAAAGCTTAGTAATAAAGCTTAAAGGCTTAAGAACTTTACAAACTCCACAAAAATCCTCATCGTGGTACAAAAGGAGGTCCGAAAATTTCGCGCCGTGATGAAAAACGGCCCCCCCCCCCCACGATTTGCGCCGTGCTACTCCATTAAGCTTCCTTTCTTAAGCTTAAGCTATTAAGCTTAAGACATTAAGCTTAATCAAGTTGGACAAGACAAGCAAGTCACAAACTTCAGGTCCTGCACTCCTGAAATCAAGTCTTGCAAGTTCACTAAGTCGGCTAAGTCTGCAACTCTGCAAGTCAGCTAAGTTTGCAACTCTGCAAGTCAGACTAGTCAACTGGAGTCAGAACTGACTAGTGCTCAAAACTCCTAGAAGGGCTGTTCCTGCGCAGAAACTCCGAACTGCAAAGTTGTTCGTGGCAAGGTATTCTACCCATATGCAGGTTCGCTGAAGTATTTTCAGCATACGAAGAAGGAAATATTGCAGATTTTTTGAAAATTGAGAAAGAAACACCCAAAAACACATAGCCTTGTAACCCCGAATTTGAGCTACGCTCATCCCGCTAACCTGATTTTGAGTGAGAAAGGTCTTTTGAGTTTTACAGGATGACGACACCACATATGGATGATCCTATGGCTGAAGACGACCTACCTGAGCCTACCATGGAACAAAAGCTGGATCTAATCAAGATGCAATTGGAAGAAGAACGAAGGGCTAGGCAAGCATTGCAAGCGCAATTGACAAAATTACAAAGAGCGTCTACCGACAAAGAAGAACCTCAAGCTGAAGATTTGATTCGACGTACCATCGACGCCACTCTTGAAGCTCAAACCATTTGCAAGGAATCAAAGATAAGTAAACGAAGTTTCAAATTTCGCACTTTCAATGGCATACGAGAAGGAAAGACTGTTTTATCATTCATTAGTCAGTTTGATGACTATTTCCATGAGGAAACATATCCAGGAAAAGATAAAATCAAGTGTGTTACTAATCATTTGGTAGACAGAGCATCACTTTGGTGGACTGTAGTATGCAAGAGCATAGAATGTCCTGCTACTTGGGAAGATTTCAAGAAGAAGTTAATGCAGAATTTCCTTCCACCGCAATTTCATGAGAAGGAGCAAAAAGAAATAGAAAAGACGCAGGGCAAAGGTGGAAAAAAGGTAGCCCGACTGAAGAAAGAAAAGGAGAAAAGGCCAAAAGCGCAAGGGCAACCTTAAAAGTCCAAGGCAAAGGCAAAAGGGGAAAGGCGCATTTTAAAATAAAAAGGCGCACCCTGAAATCTTGTAAAAGAGCGCCGAGTTCTCACTCGTGCAATTTGTAAATGTAGACGGGCGGTGGAAAGGAAGATAGGAAGATAGAAGGACAATGGGAAAAAGGGCCAAGGCTACGGCCGGCCATGTAAAAAGGGGAAAACGGGATGACCGCCCAAAAGGGATTTAGGGTTTTGTACATAAAGTTGAAAAGTGAATGAGAAGCTCATTCTTGTGTGTGGCCAAAAGTAGCTCTCCTCTTCTTCTTCTTCTTCTTGTTCTTGCTTGCTTGAGCTTGTGCTTGAGAGAGGGGGTGTGAGAGTGTGAGGGAGTGAGTGTGTGAGGGTGAGGGACCGAGGAGAAGAAGCTCTCCATCTTCTCCTCTCTTCTTCTCTTCTCTTCTCTTCTCTTGTCTTGCTCGCGGCAATGGAGCTTGGAGCTTGGAGCGGAAGGATCGAGCTTGCTTGAAGCTTGCACTTGGATCGTGGAGCTACCGAAGTGTGGGAGAGGAGGTAACTCGAACGGCATCAAGGTAAGCTCACTACACCCGTAGATATGGATGGCGCGTCGGCTATGTGAGAGGTAGCCATTAGTGCTCGGCTTGGAATGCTTGAAACAATAAGCGGTCCGAGGGTCTTGGCGGATGAGTGAAAGCTCCCGCATTTAATGTTAACCCCAACACGAAGAAAGCAAAAAGAAATAGAAAAGACGCAGGGCAAAGGCGGAAAAAAGGTAGCCCGACTGAAGAAAGAAAAGGAGAAAAGGCCAAAAGCGCAAGGGCAACCTTAAAAGTCCAAGGCAAAGGCAAAAGGGGAAAGACGCATTTTAAAATAAAAAGGCGCACCCTGAAATCTTGTAAAAGAGCGCCGGGCTCTCACCCGTGCAATTTGTAAATGTAGACGGGCGGTGGAAAGGAAGATAGGAAGATAGAAGGACAATGGGAAAAAGGGCCAAGGCTACGGCCGGCCATGTAAAAAGGGGAAAAGGGGATGACCGCCCAAAAGGGATTTAGGGTTTTGTACATAAAGTTGAAAAGTGAATGAGAAGCTCATTCTTGTGTGTGGCCAAAAGTAGCTCTCCTCTTCTTCTTCTTCTTCTTGTTCTTGCTTGCTTGAGCTTATGCTTGAGAGAGGGAGTGTGAGAGTGTGAGGGAGTGAGTGTGTGAGGATGAGGGACTGAGGAGGAGAAGCTCTCCATCTTCTCCTCTCTTCTTCTCTTCTCTTCTCTTCTCTTGTCTTGCTCGCGGCAATGGAGCTTGGAGCTTGGAGCGGGAGGATCGAGCTTGCTTGAAGCTTGCACTTGGATCGTGGAGCTACCGAAGTGTGCGGGAGAGGAGGTAACTCGAACGGCATCAAGGTAAGCTCACTACACCCGTAGATATGGATGGCGTGTCAGCTATGTGAGAGGTAGCCATTAGTGCTCGGCTTGGAACGCTTGAAACAATAAGCGGTCCGAGGGTCTTGGTGGATGAGTGAAAGCTCCCGCATTTTGGTTCCATTGCCGGGACCAACGGATTCAAGCCTTGAGCGCTTGCGCGCTTCGAATCGAGCATCAAAGTAAGGGGTTTCCCCCGAACCGGTGCTTGAGGTAGATAGGTAGGAAACACGGGGGTTGAAGATGGTATTCGATCTCCTTGGCAAGTAGGTTTGCTGCTTTCTGAGATCTTTGTTGTGGAATGGAGTAGTATAGGTATTTATTTTGTGATTTGGATGCATTTAGGGTAGGAAAAAACAAAGAAAAAGAAGAAAAAAAACAGGCAAACAGCAGGATTTTCTGTTGCTGTATAATAGGCTAAAGCAGGGAAATAGGGGACCAGATTCAAGTTCTGGGTGAGAAGGGACAGGGAACTAGCTGTGAGGTTCTGTAGTGCTGGGAAAGGACCTTAAGAGGCCTGGGAGGCCAGGACAGACCTCAGTTCCTTGGTTTTGCCTTGTGAGAGAGAGAGAGAGAGAGAGAACTTCTGGTTCACAGGGCGAGGAAGCGCTGCCCCGATTTCTAGGCATTGGTGATTCGTGCTGCTCCAGGTGAGTCTGGTGTTTTCCAACAAGTGCCCTGATCAGATCTAGAAAGTCTGTGGTGATTGCGTGCACCAGACAGTGAGGAGGGAACAAACGCGCGGAAATTGCGCCCGCCGCCGACGCACTCGGACCAACTCGCTGTGGTCCGACTCCCAGAATCGGACCACCCGAGTTCGGGAGTCAGACCGTCCGATTCCCAAAATCGGACCAGCCTGATCGGACTGCCACGTGGCAGTCGGACCAACCCGTTCGATTTTGAGAATTGGACGCTCGGACCAATCCGTCCGACTCGGACACTCGGACGAGTCCATAATCGGACCACTCACAATCGGACCAGGCCGTCCGAGTCCCAAACTCGGACGAGCCAGAATCGGACCAACTCAGAATCGGACCAGGCCAGAATCGGACCACCCTGTCCGATCCGATTCCCAAAATCGGACCACTTGAAAATCGGACCACTTTTTTGATCCGACTCCTAGAATCGGACGTGACGAAAATCGGACCACTGGTCCGATCAGACCCACCCAAAATCAGACGTCCTATTCTGATAATCGGACTCCTGAAAATCGGACATCTGAGAATCAGACAGAAAACTGTCAAAATCGGACACGTGTTTAGAACATAAATTTTGATACATCTAAACCCCGAGATTGACCCCTAAGGCTACGTAGAGTTGAAGGCACATCACTGATCCATAACCGGGCTAAAATTTAGAGCATGTAGCTCAAAATTTGGCTATAAACGGTCCTCCAAATTACATATGGCGTCTACCGTAACGGCCCTGCGGGCCGGGGGGGACTGCCCCCCCCCAGACCCCCGCAGAGGGGGCTCTGCCCCCTCCGCACCTCCCCCGAGTAGGTTGGAGAGAAAACATGCGCCATGACAGGCCTTCCAAATTGGACCCTAGTGAAGTAATGGCTCTACACCAGCATGGAGTCTCACTTGCAATAGAGCAACCAAAAGCCCACACCCGAACAGAGAGAAACAGAGACCCTAGAACATCAATGGGCCAATCTAGCCATCAAGGGCAAAAAGGCCACACCATGAGAACACAAAGACATTGTGTTCAAACCGTGTCTAGTCGGAGCAAAACGCAACTTCAGCAAGCTACAAATGCGAAGATGACTAGACATAACACTCTTGACGAGAGAGGTACCTTGAATAGCACTGCACTGACGATCCAAGACAGCAGTGGAGAATCCACATCTGGTCATGCAGTCGAGAACTCAAGGGCATCTATCAGAAGGCTTAAATTTACAAGCCAGGACCTGGAAGATGAAGACATAGTACCACCTGCTTATCTTAGGGTCAAACTCACCGCGAAAAGAGAGCATACTATCGATGTTTTGATTGATGAAGGAGCAGATTTTAATATCTTGACCTATGAATCATGGACCCAGCTAGGCCAACCAGAGCTCACACCGACTAGTGCAACTCTTCGCCCTTATGGGGGACACCCACAAGCACTCATAGGGAAGTGCAAAATCCTTGCAACAATTGAAACGGAAAGCTTGCCTATCCTATTTCATGTTCCTCCAAAAAGTGCTAGATGCAGGAAAGAAACCCTCCTAGGAAGACCCTTCAAAAGGGCGACCAAATGTGAGGCTGACTATGTAGCACAGAGGATACACCTGACACTACCGGGTGTGAGGATAGTCACCACCTTTAGCAAGGGTGTCCTCATCGAACCTCAAGGGAAAGGCAAGGAAGGTGATGACATAACAGTCAAGCCTACAAACGAGGGCAAGGACTTGTTGGAAGAGTTGATGCAAGCACAGGTCGAACAACGAGAACCAGTGAGTGAGGCCATGCTTGAAACAAAAAGGTCAAGAGACAATGCCAAGGACGGGCTTTGGACTTACAAATATCGCAGAAGACCCCAAAAGAAGCCCAAGCCTTATAGAAGGAGGCGTCGATGGAGAGCCAGCACAACGCCACGATGGATATCCAAGGTGTTGCTTCGGCTCAAGGGTATTATGCAGGCAACCGATGGATTTGGGTGCCAAAACCCCTTGCTAAACCTCCCTGGTCGACTGAAGGCCGGAGTGCATCAAAAGCAACGAAACACACGAGGAAATCTAAAAGAAACTCTAGGTCTCGAGGCAAGAAACCAGACATGAGTGTTCGAAAGAAAGAGCCTCAACCTAGCATGCTTAATAAGCAGATGTCATATGTAACCATTGAGCGTGCACAAAAGCCATTTGTGCCCAATGAGCCTTTGATTTCCCAAGGGGAGAACAAACATCATAGGCACAACATTGCTCGTAGCAAGGCTACTCGCTCAACAAAGCAAATGGCACAATCATCTAATAGCCTTGAGAAAATCAGTCAGCTAGTGCCACATCCACCTAGGAGTCTTAGATCTCCTACACCCTCTTCTCCCAAACAGACACAGGAAGCACTACAGCAGTTGTCAAGGGCGACTGCTCAATTCCAATCTCTATCTCCATCTAAGCTTCCAACCGTCAAAGAGGTGGGACATGATGCCATCTGTAGCTCTCGACCCAAGGATATGCCTGAGCCACCTAATGTGACCAGATCAACTCATGCTCGATCTACACAGATGAGTGCTCAAAGGCCAACAAAAGACACAACCACTTCTGATCGCCCTAGGGACTTGACACTGCAATCCACCAAGGGTAGCCAGCCCACTAAACTAGCTGCTACTACTTCCAATCTGGGATCACAGCAGTCACAGCCCTTGGCCGTGACAATGCCCCTTGTGGAACGTGTCCTTAGTACTTTACCTGTGGAGGAGGTGTTGCAACCAAATCCCTCAACAACTCCAGCACTTTCAAAGTGCCTAAAGCCTAGGACGGAGGAGTCAAATGCAAGGGAGTTGGTTGAAAAGCGAGACTCTCCGAAAAGAGCGGCAGTTGTGCCCTCACAACCGGGCAAGGCTATTCAGCAAACCATGGCTATGTCCCATAAGGACACACTAGAGAAGGGAAATGCTGAGGCCCGACCAAGCACATCAACGGTCGATATAGCCCAGGGTCCTGAGTTGTTGAGAGAGGCACCTTCATTTACCAAGAAAAAGAGGAGAAAGCAGAGAAAACAACAACAGATGCAGGTGGTTGTGGACCCAAAGAACATTGAGACGAAGGGCGATGGAGAGTTGATGAATAAAGCATCGAGTCCATCCACCAATGAAGCCACTGATGCCTCTCCTAATAGCGGTGAAACCTCAGACACATCCTTGTGTTCTGAGAAACCAAAGCAACCGTTGCCATCAACAGTTGCTTGCAACACTCTATCCACTGATGATAGAACTCGCATTGATCAATCAAGAGTGGATACAACGCTGTCACAACAGGGTGACAAATCTATACCAGTCACATCCGAGAACAACCATGACGAAATAACAGCAAAACCTCAGGAGAAACGTGAGAACCCCAAGAGCATAAGAAAACCTAGTATGGACCAATCTTGCTCATCTAGGCCTGAGCCCCCAGCCATGCTAAAGCCTAAGGAAACTCTTAGAACTTTACATGAGATAGCAACCGAGCAAGCCCTCGTTGAACATAGAAGTGTCGCAGAATGCTTAACTGAGTTGGAGGCTAAGCTCAAAGTGGTCGCGCGTGTCTACATCCTTGCGGACATGGGCACGATCCCCAAGGAGCAGCTTGGAGATTACTTGACCTTTCCTCTATCATGGGAAGAACAAGAACATCTTAACGGGCACTACAATAGGCTCCTGCATGAACATATGCGACTTATCCCTGACGAGGAGGCTGACGAACTACGCTTAACCGTCACATTCAATGAAGTGCTCTGTCGACCGAATCTCGTAGACATAGAGCTACTAAAGCGACTGTCAGCAGGCCAGAGTCAATTTGAGCGGCGTTGGTGCGAAAGCCGCGTCGTAATGGCCGAACTAGGGGCTCAGATCATGACGGTCTCAAAAAAGCGATTGGCCAAATGGCGGTCTCAAAGAGACCCAACCTACGTGGCACCAACTTCCCTTCGAGTGCTCACTGACATTCGGGGTACGGACTTAGCTGGGACTAGGCTTCAGGGCCCTTTGATTGATAAGGTTCTCACCGAGGAGGAGTTACATATTGCCAGTAGCCTCGGTCAAGGTTCCATGCTACTCGACGTGGCAAAATATCTATCAGTATTAAGTCAGCTGCCACGAATACTAGATGCATGTGCCACGCTCCGGTACAACCCCGAGTTCTACACTTGGTTCTTATCCTCGTGATGTGACATGGATTCATAGATATGTATATAAATAAACAATGATTTTTGTGTCACCATGTATAAACAACATCAACACACACAAGCAATGATAGTCAAGCGCAGGGAGAAGAGTCGGGTTGGACAGGCTAAGCTCCTTAGGTCCTCCTCTCATCACACTTTTGAAAGTCGTGTGACCAGCCCCGCCTCCAAGTGAAGGGCATGCAACCCATATTTCCGCCATAAGAGGCCTTGACCAACAACTCTGATGGTGTAGACAGGGTGTAGTCTCTTCCTATACACCTTCTTCCCTTTTTGGTCTATCCTTCCGAGGATGTACCTTGTCCCACTCCACGACAACCAGTCCATGTGACTTAGCATAAACTAATATCCGCTAATGACTGGAGGCAATGCGAACATCAGCATGGGGACCATTTCTCTACAACAATCACAGCATGCCTCACCCCTCCCCTTCTTGTCATATGCGCTTGATAAACCACATTAAAATCCCTTCCATGCGAACAATTGTATCCTGTATCAAGGTCTAACCCTTGGTTCGCACCTTGCAGGTTTTCTTTTTTGGCAGAACGCATGGAGAATCATGGAGAGTTGGCTTGTAAAGACGCTCTTCGCAGAAGGCGGGAGCATGTGGCATGCGCCTCTCCACCTGAGCGCTATGTGCCCACCATCAAGAGGTATGCCAAGAAGCGGGGCCCTAAGCGACATTGGCCAGGGCGAAGGCCGAAGAAACCTCGAGTCAAGAAAGTCGAGACTCGAAACCTGCAACAGGCCGCAACACTAGTGGTACGCACTCCCAGCTCCCGCTCGGGCCCCAGACGCTCAAAGGCAGAAAGGGCAGCTCAGGAACGAGAAGAATTTAATGAATTATTTAAAGAAATCCTGGAGACGGTAGCGAGCCGGGATTACACCATTCATATCCCGGCCGACATGTTTCCTGCTCACCCCCATGGGAGTCCCACACCAGCAGAGCCCCAATCACCCGGCCATCCAGACTCGCCCCGCCTCGTACAAATCGAGTAGCCCATAATGCATAAGAAGCTTATCTGATAACTGGCCAGGACTTTTTGTTTTAAATGGTTGAGTGTTCCCGACTTGTTATGTGTTGACATGTTCCTGACTTGTATGAACTTATCATATCTGCGTTTAATATATGCTATGCCTTGAGCAAAAGAAAAAGCTAATCAAGCGCAGGTGAGAAATGTCTAGTCAACACCATAGAATTCAAATAAGTGCTGTCTCCTTGCATTGCACTGGTTTATCATAGTTGCGGCATACACAATGCATATGCTCTCATGAAGCGACAAGTGGATGCAGGATAATACAGGTCCTTGTGCGAAAATGTTCAATGCCCAATCATCGCAACACCCACAACCCCAGAACGAGCCGCGGCAAAGTTATGCTGCCGAAAGCACCGTTGCCAATCACCCACAGTGCATGGCCCACAAAACATTCCTGGGCCACGCCTCCTTTCTGGGTCAAGCTCTATAGTTGGCTCACGGCAATCGTTACCTCAATTGTACCCACATCGCATGTGCCGCAAGGAGGGTTGTAATATCTCAAGTGTATCTCCCCCTTTCGCCAATTGCTTCTCTAACAACGAGGCTAGGGCACCATCATCATGGTACTATTCATTTTCGAGGCCTTCGAAGCTTGACATTTTCCAACCCATGGAAAGGCTGATAGCCTCAACATATTGTAATGGTTGTACTCAGGCAAAAAAAAAAAAAAAAAGAAAGAAAGAAAGAAAAAGAAAAAGAAAAAGAAAAAGAAATGAAAAGAAAGAAAAAGAAAAGGAAAAGAAATGAATGGAAAAATAAGAAGCACCCACGATCACAGCACAGCACCTAGGGGTCCTCAAATTAGGTACGTCTGGTGACCTTGGTCGACCGGCTTCGTCCCTAGTCCCCTAGCCCCCTACAATCACCCACAATTGTTCAAGGCACATCAAGGGTAGGACATACCTGGGGAGCTTGTCTCGCCTAGGGTTAGACCTGTCACCCTGACCCACTTGCACAATTTTCTTTTGCACTCTGCCTTAGTACCATTGCAATCAGTGGTGATAAGCACCGCACGATTGGCCATGAAAAGTACACCGTACTCATCAAGCAAGTCCAATAGTTTCCAGTTACTGAAAGTGCGATGTCCCTGTATTCAATTATGCTCCATCGTACAGTCACAATGCAAAGGATGTCTCATATATCTTCACATGTACTTCTTCTCAACACGGAAAACTTTGCTTCATCCACACATTGTTATGAGAAACTAGCCCACGGTCTTCTAACTACGTAATATCTAACTATGCACAAGCACTTACATAATATCTGCACCAAAGTATATGCATAGTTTGGGTCCTCAAGTGCAGGGCAATACTCTCAGCTTGCTTAGAGTTCGACCTGTCTCCCAAAACAATCAAATATGTCTTGTGCACGATAAGAAGACTAGCACTACCCCTTAAGGAGAGACCACATGTGAGGTTTTCCAATTGCAGGTATAAGGTGTTGTTCCCTCTTCATCAACACTCAACTTTGAATGCTTGTCCCTTACCATCCGACAAGCCCGTAAAGAATCGTCATGTGCAAAATCCTTGACAAACCAACACTTGTGCTGGCCATCAATGCAATCCCCAACACAGCATAGCCCTACCACCAACTCCAACAACCTTCCACCAACCACCTGAGCCACCAACATGCCCCAGGACCTTCTGCCACACCACCACCAACACTCCTCCATGGAAACCACATGCGTCCTTGTTACCCACGTCTTCGGTGCATGCTACAGCCTGCTACCTACAACGGTGAGTGCCATGGGACTGGCACTCGTATGGGAGGGGGGTAATGTTAACCCCAACACGAAGAAAGCAAAAAGAAATAGAAAAGACGCAGGGCAAAGGCGGAAAAAAGGTAGCCCGACTGAAGAAAGAAAAGGAGAAAAGGCCAAAAGCGCAAGGGCAACCTTAAAAGTCCAAGGCAAAGGCAAAAGGGGAAATGCACATTTTAAAATAAAAAGGCGCACCCTGAAATCTTGTAAAATAGCGCCGGGCTCTCACCCGTGCAATTTGTAAATGTAGACGGGCGGTGGAAAGGAAGATAGGAAGATAGAAGGACAATGGAAAAAAGGGCCAAGGCTATGGCCGGCCATGTAAAAAGGGGATGACCGCCCAAAAGGGATTTAGGGTTTTGTACATAAAATTGAAAAGTGAATGAGAAGCTTATTCTTGTGTGTGGCCAAAAGTAGCTCTCCTCTTCTTCTTCTTCTTCTTGTTCTTGCTTGCTTGAGCTTGTGCTTGAGAGAGGGAGTGTGAGAGTGTGAGGGAGTGAGTGTGTGAGGGTGAGGGACTGAGGAGGAGAAGCTCTCCATCTTCTCCTCTCTTCTTCTCTTCTCTTCTCTTCTCTTGTCTTGCTCGCGGCAATGGAGCTTGGAGCTTGGAGTGGGAGGATCGAGCTTGCTTGAAGCTTGCACTTGGATCGTGGAGCTACCGAAGTGTGCGGGAGAGGAGGTAACTCGAACGGCATCAAGGTAAGCTCACTACACCCATAGGTATGGATGGCGCGTCGGCTATGTGAGAGGTAGCCATTATTGCTCGGCTTGGAACGCTTGAAACAATAAGCGGTCCGAGGGTCTTGGCGGATGAGTGAAAGCTCCCGCACAAGCAATGGGATCTACTTCAACAACGGGATCGTGAGCCTATACCTCAGTATACTGAATGTTTTTGGAATGCACTCCTACAGCTACGCATACTTGAAGACGTACCAGAGACGACACATAAGCGAAAGTATATGTGTGGACTTCTTGGACATTACTATGCTGAAGTGAACATGTTCAAGCCTGCTACCCTTGAATACGCCATCTCACTAGCTCACGACACTGAAGATAAGTTACGCGGTAGAGACAGACGACCACAGCAAATCCAAGCCAATGGTAATTATGGATCTAAACAATTCAATTCCAATTTTAGAATATTTAATCCAGGTCGTTTCTCTTCACCATCTTTCCGCAAGAATTGGGCTAAACCACCTGCATTACCATCCAATGTCAATCCAAATCCTAAGCCTATTCCACAAGCAAATCCAAATGTACCCAGACTTCCAGCCATTGCAAATAATGTAACCAAAGCCAAGCCAATAGTATGCTATAAATGTCACCAGCCTGGACATCTCGCAGCAAATTGTCATTCAAAGAAGCCACCAGCTCATATCAACTATCTTGGAGCCATGGACGAAGACGAACATGAGGATATGCCTGATTTCGTTGAAGATGAGGATGACACTACTACTACTTCCGACACTTTACCAGGTATGCCTACTCCACATTCATTATTGACTATGAAATGTTTGGTGCATGGAAAGGAAAAGACTATCTTGCATGATGACGGTAGTACTCATGACTTTATTTCAGCAAAATTGGTAAAGGAATTGAAATTACAGACTGTACCTACGCATTATCGCATAAAAGCTGCATTTTTAGGCACTAGGTATAATGGTACACAAGAAGTGCAAGATTTAGAGATTCAAATTGGTTCATACATTGAAAGAAGAATTTTCCTAGTTGTTCCATTACAGTCGAGTGACATTATTTTAGGAATGCCTTGGTGACACCAGCATAACCCAAATATAGATTATTCCACACACACAATGAATATTAATTTTCAAGGAAAATCTATTACATTATATGATATGCATGCATCTAATATTTTTCCACTGCTTTCGCATACTCAAGCAAAACGTGCACTACGTAAGAGTAGTAAATCATATCTCATTTGGATGAATGAATTGCAAGTAAAGGAAAATCAAATGTACCCTAGGCATAAGGAATTTCTTGCATATTTTAAGGACTGTTTTGCAGAAGACTTACCCCCAGGTTTACCTCCTTCACGTCCAGAAGACCATAAGATTGATTTGATCCCTGGCACACAACCACCTTGCAAAGCACCATATAGGCATAATCAGATAGAGCAAATAGAAATCCAGAGTCAAGTTGAAGAATTACTAAATAGAGGTTTAATTCGACCTAGCAGTTCTCCATTCGGTGCACCTGTACTCTTAGTCAAGAAAAAGAATAATACCTATCGTATGTGTATTGACTACCGAGCTTTAAATAAGATCACTGTAAAGAATAGGTATCCTATACCTCGAGTTGATGACCTTATGGATAAATTGCAAGGATCTTCTATATTTAGTAAAATTGACCTTAAGTCTGGATATCATCAGGTGAGGCTAGATAAATCTGACATATTTAAGACTGCATTCAGAACACAGTTTGGCCATTACGAATTCTTAGTCATGCCATTCGGATTGACTAATGCACCTGCTACCTTTAGTAGAATGATGAACCGTATCTTTCTGAAATATCAGTACTGTGTGATTGTTTTGTTTGATGATATTTTGGTGTTTAGTCAAAATGAGAAAGAGCATTATGAGCATTTGTCATTAGTTTTTCAATTATTGAAAGAAAATCAATTGTTTGCAAATCCTGAAAAGAGTGAATTCTTTAAGACAGAAATTGAGTATTTAGGTCATATTGTATCATCTGAAGGAATTAAAGTTGATCCTAAGAAAATTTATGCAATATTGCATTGGCCTGTTCCTAAAAACGTGCATGAGTTACGCTCATTCCTTGGTCTTGCTAGTTTCTATAGGAAGTTTGTACGTAATTTTTCATTACTTGCTTTACCATTAACAAAACTTCTCAAGAAAGGAATTGTTTATCAATGGACCGAAAATCAGCAGAAATCCTTTGATTTACTGAAACATGCATTAACCAATGCCCCAGTTTTACAATTACCCGACTTTAATAGACCATTCTTTCTAGTTGTGACCGATGCTAGCGGATCAGGAATAGGAGCCGTACTAATGCAAGACAATCATCCAATAGCATATTCTAGTTGTAAGCTGAAACCCTCTGAGCTGAAATATTCCACATATGACAAAGAACTATTAGCAGTTGTACAAGCATTAAGACAGTGGAAACACTACTTAATGGGTTCAAAATTCATGATAAAGATCGACCAACAAAGCATTAGACATTTACTTAGCCAACCCCAAATTTTTGACCGTCATATCAAATGGGCTTCCTTTATTCAAAGTTTTCATCCTATCATTCAATACCAACCTGGAAAAGAAAATGTAGTTGCTGATGCACTGAGTAGAAGACCTGCAATTCATAATATTTCTGTCATATCTTTTGATTCTTTGATTGCTATGAAAGATACATATCACCAGGATATTACTTTTCATTCTGATTGGCATAAATTAGTTCAAAATAATTTCATTCCTATTGATTCATTGTCATATAATGATGGATTTATGTTTTATGAAAAGAGATTGTGTGTTACTATTCCATTCCGATCTTTTGTTTTGAATGAAATTCATTGTCCCCCATATCAAGGTCATAGAGGTATCATATCTACATTACGTATGTTAACTGAAGATTTTTATTGGCCGCATATGGATGCAGATATATCTAATTTTGTTTTTGAATGTTTGATTTGTCAAAGAATTAAGAGACATCATGGTAAACAGTATGGATTACTAATGCCTTTGTCTATTCCATCTAAACCTTGGGAACAAATTTCTATGGATTTCATTACTGGTTTACCAAATACTAAATCTAACCATGATATGATTTGGACTGTTGTAGATAGATTTAGTAACCAAGCATATTTCATTCCATGTAAGAAAACTTTAACAGCATCACAAGCAGCACAGTTATTTTTGAAAACTGTTTTTACTAACCATGGATTGCCCAAAGTTATCATTTCAGATCGTGATTCTAGATTTTGTAACAATTTTTGGATTACCCTGTTTGCTAATCTAGGCACAAAGATTGATTTCTCATCTGCATTTCATCCAGAAACTAATGGACAAACAGAAGCCACAAACAGCACCATTCTAGATCTTTTACGTGCATATACTATCTCTAAACCTCAGACATGGGACACTCATTTGCATTTATTACAGTTTGCATATAACAATACACCGCACATATCTACAAAGAAAGCACAGTTTGAAGTCATTTATGGATATAGATTGTCTACACCTGTTGTATCTTTGTCTAATAGAATTCAGAGTGCTGATGATATTGCTAGTATGCATAACAGTATTTTTGATGAGGTTAAGGATATGATTGCTAAAGCCCAACAATCATATACCAAACAAGCTAACAAGAAAAGACAAGCTATGAATTTCAAAGTTGATGATTATGTTTGGCTGAGAATAGAAAAACGTAGACTGCAAAGTGTAGATAGACATCCAGTTGTCAAATTAGCTCCTAGATTCTATGGACCATTTAGAATCATTCATAAAATTAATGATAATGCATTCAAGTTAGAATTACCATCTCATTGGAAAATTCACAATACATTTCATATTAGTTTATTGAGACCATTTAGAGGCCAATTACCTGTCCACCCTGTTTATGAAAACCCACCTTTATTAGAGGAAGAGACTGAAATACTTGAACCAGAAGCTATCATAGACACTGATTATATGACCACTAGGACTGGCCGAAGGTATTCTAGATATCTAGTTAAATTTAAGAACCATCCTGTAGAGGAAGCACAATGGATGCACGCTAGAGACTTAAATGCTTTCCCCACTCTATTAGCTCCACATTGAGCTAATAGCAATTGAGGTCAATTGCTATCCCACCCCGGGGGTATGATGCCAGGAGGCATTCCACGTTGGATTCCGTGAGGTTTTACGGTGGATTCCGTAAACTTAAATGACCGGGGCTCATACACAAAGTGGATTCTTTGTGCGAGAAGTTGATGGGGACGCCTGTCCTTTTAGGGCGTTTCATTAATTTAGTGTGTACATGGGTGATTCCGCAAAATGCATATTAAATTAATAAACGTTTATGAGTTTAGAGTGCGCACTCGTAATAAATTAAGGTTAGGATTTATTTCTAACCAGTTGATTTATTTATGTAGCTGAAGACTGCTAAGTATTCACTTTTGTCGATTTAATTGTATTATTTTACTAACGATTGTGAATGCTTCAGTTGATGTGTAGAGATAGCAGCAGTGGCGGAGGAAAGCATTGGAGTCTAGCGAGTATTCTACCTATGGATTATATTTTGATAGGCGCCACGCCTATATTTTGTCATGTCTATTGAGGCATTGATTATTGATTATTATTTTGTATGCGCCTATGCGCACGAATATGTTATTTCTATTTGGACATTGAGATTGGGCATGCCAGACTCTATGGGCACCGTCCAATAGCTTTATTTCCTATTTTTGTAAAAGGCAAACTCAAAAGCTAAAAGCAGCTTGTCATATTTTTGTAAATTGGGCTATTATTGAGCATGAAGATGGAAATATACATAAAATACATGCTTTGTGAAGCGCTCACACAAGGCATGGGGGGAGATTGAACCCAATTGGTCTCTTGCTCTTGTCGTTCATGCTTTTTACATTGTTTTTTGTGCAAAAAGGTAGAGTTCATTGTTCTTGGGGACCTTCCGGGATTCACTACGTGAGCATACTGCGACCGATCTGCGCACCAATATGCAATGACTCAACGTTATTAGTGAGAACTAATATTGGCCATGAATAAAAGGAGATAAATTATAGTATGTGACCCAAATTGAATACCTAACTTGTCAAAGAGTCAAGGTAGAAAGATTCATGATGTGTGGCAAACTTCAATCTCTAGATATTTCACAACAAAAGTGGTACTCTTTAACTATGTAGTTTGTAGTTAGACTACTAATGGATATGATTCCATCATGGCAGTGGTAGATAGATTGACCAAAGAGTCAAGGTAGATTCAAGATGTGCAGAAAATCTCAATCTCTACATATTTCACAACAAAAGTGGTACTCTTTAACTATGTGCTTTGTAGTTAAGACTACCGATGGATATGATTCCATCATGGCAGTGGTAGATAGATTGACCAAAGAGTCAAGGTAGAAAGATTCAAGATGTGTAGCAAACTTCAATCTCTACATATTTCACAACAAAAGTGGGACTCTTTAACTATGTACTTTGTAGTTAGACTACCGATGGATATGATTACATTATGGCAATGGTCGACAAATCAACCAAAGTCACTAACTTGATTCCAATCTTTGATATTTCATCCAAGCCAACGAAACTAGGGTATGCTTCAATAACACATATGTTCAATTGGGGTTGCTTCTAGAGCAATAATGAGGGCTAGTTAAGAAAGAGGAGAAAGTGCTCTAGATCACTAGGTTTGCAGCTTGGGGTGTTGCATGGGGGGCCCTTCCACTTGAGAGGTGTCTCCCAACTATGGTTGCACTCATCTCAAGTCTATCTATCATACTTTGAGGCCTATTAATGTCAGGGTCCTCTTTCTCCATATTGGATGCTAAAGTCGGTGCTCTCGGTTTCTCCCCATGCATTGACAACTATCTTTGTAAAATTTTGCTACTTTATGGAATTTAGCTTGCTACCTTTGCACAAATCATTCCATACCTTCCCTTGTAACTTTGATTGTTCGGCTGTCATGTTGCTCATGAATTTTTTGCCTTCATCTCTCTCATTGATATCCATATGCTATGTCATTAGTTACACATGATACTTCTTGGTCCTTTTGAATCTTACCCCTTCCTTTATGTACACCTAGTTAATTTAAGAACTCCTTGATTTTCTAACTAGCAACTTCACATTTGGAGGAGGGCTTCATTGTGTATACAAAATTGACATGAAACTTCAATAACTTATCAAATGTATGCATGAGACAATGCAAAGTGCAAAAATAGACATTCTCAATGTCAATTGGAAATATGGCTTTTCAATTCTTGTTAAGATATGATCTATTTGATGGCACTTTTATATTGAAGAGGCTAGTACTCCTCCATTCCATGTGATATCACCTGATGCCTTAAAAGAATTGTTTGCTTTCATACAAAATGGACAAGGTAACAATACTAATGCCTTAGTGTCACAATTATACATATTCTTCAATGTCTTAAGATTGCCACCCAAGTTCCAAGTAATATTCAATTCTCTGACTTCTTCCACATAGAGCTTCTTCCTAGCTGCTTGCCTAGAAATTATATCTAGATATGGAGTTCATTGGAAGATCTAGGAGAGAACATTATGGGTCTCCTTGGACACTTCAATTGGTATTGCTAACCACCAAATTTCATTTTTTGAGTGCACATTACATGGAGAGATAAGTGTGTTATCTTATGCATAAGTCATTGGGTACATTAATGTAAGACCCACTCTCTCCAACTTGTGTCCCTTCGCAATTTGGCTTTTTTTGAGCTTGATAAGAAGCTCAAAGTCGAAACAACACCTAACACATATAGTTGGCACAAACTTACTAGAAATAGTTTTACTCTATTAAATCATCAATATATTTGACAAGTCAATACCTTATTGAGTATTGGACCATGTAGAAATAAGCCATAGGGCATTGTAGTTTAATCAAGTGAATAAAAATATTTCTGAGCTCATCATAATCATGAGAAATTATATTTCTAGATTCACTTCCCTCCACTTCCATTTTCAAAAATTTACCCTATTGAATTAGTAATGGATATATTTTGAGCTTATCTTATAGGTATAAATCAAAATGGACAAGGAAAAATTAGGTGCTTTATTTTACTCTAATAGGCCAAAACTAGCTATGCTAGTAGCTGGACCGAGCTAGATCACATTAGTATAAGTAACCCACTTAATACCCTTCTTTAGATCATTTTTGTCTTTATGTAAAACAACCATATTCAATCCCAAAAGATATATATATATATATATATATATACATACATACATACATACAACTATCTAATAATCACATTGTCATTGAGAATAGTGGTGTAGCTTTGTTATACTTGAACCTCATAAAACTAGGGAGTGAATGTCTACATAAGTACTTAAGATTTTATGTAAATGGGGTGCCTAAAACCAAGTTAACATGTTTACATTGGTTTTTATTTACTCTTATGAGCAAGCAAAATGTAATGTGATAATAACAGTCAAAAAGCCCATTTGACTTGTTGAGAAAATAAAATGGTTCATTGAGTGATCCAAAGTCTAATGGCCCCCAAATTTGCAAAAAATTGCATTGGTGAGGGGGGGATGATCGGGCTCTCATTCCTACCTCTCTCTCTCTCTCTCTCTCTCTCTCTCTCTCTCTCTCTCTCTCTCTCTCTCTCTCTCTCTCTCTCTCTCTCTCTCTCTCTCTCTCTCTCTCTCTCTCTCTCTCTCTCTCTCTCTCTCTCTCTCTCTCTCTCTCTCTCTCTCTCTCTCTCTCTCTCTCTCTCTCTCTCTCTCTCTCTCTCTCTCTCTCTCTCTCGTGTGGTGTGTGTGGCCCCCCCCTTGTGTGGTGTGTGTGGCACCATGCTACAACAATAAGGGTAAATCTAGTCATTAATGCATTCTAGAACCTTGAAAAAACCTACATCTTTATTGCACACACTACTTGGACATGTATACTAACTTTTCAATCTAATACACCGATATTTTGTTTCAAATAGTGTTATGCACATATTTATATGTGCTCCAATTTTACTCTGACACCTGAAGTTACCAATGCATTGTGCCAATACATGTAGAGTGAGTGATCTCAAATGTAGACATATCCCCTACATTCATGGTCCACCACTTCCATGTGGGTTTCTTCTTTGCCATATTTTAAGATCAGAGAATGAGCCTTGTCTTAGTCTAAATCTAGGGATCCCCTTAACACATTCTTTGCGCATTGTCTTGTGTTCTACATAGAACACGTTGATCACAATGTAAAAATATATGAAATTTATCTCACTATTTCTCCACAAGTCTAGGCGCTAGTACTCAGGATCTAATAGAAACTATGTAATGGTGTATGCCCACATTCTCTAAACATATTTTAACAACACTTTCCCCTTAGAGATACCTTGATTTTTTTTTTCTATGGCTTAATGGAGTTCTTAATATCCCCAGGGAACTCTAAACTCTATTGTACTATCCACCATGTCATCTATACTTTTTCCATGTTTACCACCCTTTCATCCATGCTGCATATGGCATACATGAGGGACATCATTACATGGTATACATCAACCATAGACCATCACCACTTGGCTTTTTTTAGATAATGCAAATGCAACACAATAGCTTCTTCCCTCACTCACACATTTGCTAAGCCTCCTAATCATACATGTCCTTGCACAAAAATGAAACTAATATGTGGATGATACACTTGCACAACTTTGGAAGCATTTTTACATTTTTTTGCATTTCTATAACCAATTGCACGAGGTGTTGATGGTCTATATCTTCAACTGATTTGCACAAGATCTATGAATGTACTCTCTTAATTTGATCTTCCTTGTGTTATCTATGGATTTTAGGAATATGGTTGAACATTGAACCACCAATCATATGATACAATAGTATATCCAATCATGGCCAAGTTTCATAAAATAACCCTCTCAACTTGCTCTTTTATCTCTAAGTGGAATTTCTCAAGAATATCATATCCTATTGTGTGATAAGATAGAGGGGAAAAGCTAGTCTCAAACTTAATCTTTTTCCATACATGTTTCCAATGATCATTACCCACAATTATCATTGCATAATTTTAAGGAGAAAACCTTAGCCAAGGTCATTTGTGCTTTTTCTAAATCACACAAAAACTCTCATGGAGAGAGCTTTGATGGACACTCACTTTGCTCTTAGACTAGTAGCTTTTCCATCGTGCCATACTTAAATATCTATAGACTTAGAAGCAAGGGTTAACTGAGACTTAGAAATATTAGCCTAATCAACAATGTCACTATGTGATTTGAACATCTCAACCTCAATACATGACACTCTTGCAGCAAAATCTATCTTACTTTCATAACACTCTTGAATGGCTTTGGTTGCTTGTTTGGCAGCTAGGTGCTGATACACACACATGGACTTCTTCACACTACCATGGAAGTGATTCCTAATGTGAGATACACCACTGAAATTCACGATGTGATAGAAGTTATATCCCAATGCATATATCTACCTAATAAAACTTTGGCAAATTGCGACTCCATCCCTAGTGACTTATTTTAACAGTTAAGACCTTATTTTGCATTACATTGGTAAAAGAAAGAAGTATCTATCATCTTTGAAAGCTTGCGAATTGGTGCCCTTATGTTCTTAGCATGGAACTAACAAGTGAGTGATCAATGATAAATGATGTGTAATCCTACTAGTCACATCAAATAATCATAATAGCAAATCAATCCTTCAAACTCTAATCATAAACATACAAAATTAAGTGTAATTAAGAATCAAAATACATGCGCTCATGTGTGAATGTTTTCACTACATCATTTCAACAACTATGTATACATATTACTCATTTCAACATGTGAATGCTTTCACTACATCATTTCAACAACTATATATACATATTACTCATTGCATTGAAGTAAAAATTTGCAATTAATAAATATTTTGCAAGTTTAATGTGATTTAATTTTGGATCTTTTATGTCTAATTTTAATGAAAGCCTAATGTTTATGGCATGAAATACATAAATAATAAAAACATGCAATAATAATCTAAAAGCCTAATGTTTATGACATAAAATGACATTAAATACATAAATAAGAAAACATGCAATAATAATCTAAAGATTGATAGCTTACAAACATGTACTAATACATGCATATGCACTATTTATTTATACTTATATTTCAATTTGCATAAGCAACTATATAATATGCATACAAGCTTTGAATACAATGTAATTCAGGACCTTGAAATTTATAAACAAAATGACGAAATTAAACACAACTTGTAAGCAATAAGCAAGACATTAAAGCGCATGTTTAAGTTAATGATAAATAAATGCTAATAAACTATCTTTGCTCAGTCAAGGATATAACATAGTCTAATTAACATGAAACAACCACCATACCATGAATTAATTACATTGCCCCAACTAGGATATTAGGCCATTAAAACAAGATTACACATATATGATTATTATTGTTTAACCCAATGCTTCATCTCTAGGATAACTAGAACCCATAAGAGGCCCAAATATCCAATATATGAAGCAATTTGTGATCACCCCAATGTGTTTTCAAAAACAAGAACTAAGGCTAGCAAAACAATAAAAGATTACCTCTTACTCTGATCACTAAAAGAAGTAACCCAGTTCTTATTTGCCACATATTTTGGTTCTTTTTTTAAAAGCATCTCTATGCAAAGAATGAAATGTTGCTCATCAGAAGATTTTATGAATCACCCACTCAATGCACAAGATAACTCTCAGGGTTTTGTCTCACAATGTTCTTCACCAAAGAAGGATGTACTCTCCAAGAGACCCACCTCGAAGCTAAAAAAGTGACAAATGTGATCGTGCTTCTCTATTTATAGACAGCTTTTTTCGTGTCCAAATTGCCTCTCGGGCTTTATCCATATCTTGATGGGCCCATCGGGGTATGGATTAAGCCAAGAGGGTTGACCTATATAGCTAGTTCTACCCTCTTAACATCAATTTCAACATTATTAACATAAAATCCCAAAGTTAATAATGTGTTATTATTATGAGATCACAAAAATATAATCACATTATCATGATTCCTACTTGTAACTCCTTCCTTCATCATTATTTATGGTGAAAACAATGACTAAATTTATTGATAACCTTTACTAGTTGGATATTTCATAATCCTAACTTAGTTGAGGTCATAAGCTTTACTTAACTAACAATAATGTACCATATCTCCCCCTTCCTAAAGATACCGTGAACTAGTCGTAGTTTGGGAAGGAATCATCTTGCATGTTATCTTTTGCTACTATGACCTCCAAATAGCAAGCGTATTAGGCTTCCTCAGCCTAAACAATCTATTCCCTATGAATTTCTAGGACTTGGAAAAAAACCCCCTTATGTTTCACGAAAAAAAAAGTTGCATTTGCTAGGGATGCAAGTGTATAGTGATCCACCTATGGAATTCTAGCAACCCTTTTGACAAAGTGGTTACTCTTGCCTTTCTATTTCTTAAACCCCTGATCTTACATTTCTATTTCTTATTGCTTTCCTCATACTTGGAGGGGCTATATTTTCTTTGTTGTGTGTAGACTTTGCTTTAGGGGGTATATTTTATTTGTTGTGTGTAGACTTTGCTTTGTCCTTATGATCCTTGGTCAAGAGATTGTTATTGTTACTCTTATCCACTTGAGAGGAAGTATCATCTTTGTTCCCAAACTTTGTATTTCTTTCCACATGCTTCTCAATTCTTACCATCAACCTTAGCTTTGTGTTGAGTAGGTTGAGGTCGATCCTATTGTTTGGACTTCCCTGGACTATCTCATGCATTGTGACGGTCTTGTGATACAGGTAATAAGCATCAAGGAATAGGGAGAACTTAACCTCCAACACCACTTGGGTGCCATTAGGGTCAAACACTTCCAAAGATTAGGGATTCCCTTTGCATCTAACACCATATTGGGGAATATGGGAATTTCCCATAAGTTTGGGACATGTGGTCAAATCTTTGGATTTGTCATAATTTGAATATTATAACTCCAAATTGAGCGCTCTATAGCTCAATAGATTCCATTTTTCAAGCGATTTCCAATGATAGGTTACATCATATAGTTTTTTGAGAAACTCATGGGCATGTTATTTAAGTGCCACCTTTTTAGTATTCAAAAAATGGGCATTGGGAGATTCCCAAACTCACTAATATTGTGTTATCTATCCTAGGGAATACATGCCTTTCCTTTTGCATATATCCTAGAGAATGCATGCCTTTCTTTCAACCCACAACATGCCATTAATTAGAACAATGACATAGATAACTTCACCTAGAGCTGGGTGAGCATGGTTGTACTAGCGTGATTGCATGGACAGGGCAAGCTTTTCCTCTCTCGGAAGCCTCCCCATGCAAGAAAAGAATAGCCCACACTGTCAGAGATTAGCTTACTGGCTTTTGATTCATTGTAGGGAGAACACGAGCCGACGGGCTTTCTATATCTTGGCCTTTGATTCATGGATCTTCTTGAATCAACACAGTGTCCAACTCTCCATGCATTCTTATCAAGAGGAGCCTGAGATGTATTCCATTCTCCCTCCTCTAGTTCTTCTGGCTTTCATCCTCTGCACCTCTTGTCCTCTCTGCTATCTCCCTCTACGTCATTCTGTGATCGCTTAGCTCCATGCAAGCCATGCATCGGTAGCCTCCTCAAGTGATAGCCATATGTGAGCCACATCGCATATTATACTAGAGTCAATGCCTATAAAGGTAGCGGCCCCACAATGCTCCTTGTACCCACATTACATCTCCTCCCATTGGTGCTCTACAACTTTGTCTCTCTATAGTCCCAAGAGAGCATATAGTTACCATAGTCTCATGAGCACAAGCATGAGAGAGAGAGAGAGGATGCTATAACACTTCCACCTATTTGTCTTGAAAACGAACCTTCAACCTCAGGTCAAAGCGAAAAAGGAGACGTGCAAAGAGCTACAAGAGGCTACCATATCAACTTGTCATGTCATGTAGAATTAAAAAAAAGTTTCATGCAAACATTTACAAGCCAAATTTCCCACATAATAAACATTCTTGAAAAGTGCATAAAGAATGCATTTCCGACACAAAAAGCATACCAACCAAACATGCATATACCTATAACCACATGCAAACTATACTTGTTATGAATAGAGAAACTAAGCTCGGGCTTGGCATAGACATGGGAACAAAGTTTCCATTAGTAAGAAGCTCCTTTCATCACCCTTCTATCATCATTGTTAGCTCATTAGAACTACTATAAAGCTTTCTAAGTCTTGACAATTTGTTGCACTACTTTGGATTCATGAATCCTTGCTTTAAAACCTCTACAAAATAATACAACTTCCCATTCCACTACCTACATGTACTTCAATAGTTACCAATCTAGTTGTACATAGGGTACCAAGGTTGATTATCTTTCGACCTCTCGAGTAGACCTCATCTACAAACAACTTCTCCTTCATCTTTAGGGACAATAAGTTGCTCCCACACCACTCTTTCTCATTCCCATAATACCAAAAGAATTACTTGAAAGAGAGACTTTAATGCTCTTTTTCCCAAAGGAGAAGTGAAGAACATTGTTCAAAAGCACCATCATAGGTGAGAGAATAGATTTAACCATAACTATTATAGTAGCAAGATCCATACAGTCTCCTTGAACTTCTCATACACCCAATCAAAATACTATCTAAGGGTGATACAAACACCTAAAAGGCAACCTATATATCAGATGGTTCAACCTTTAGTAACCTTCTTGCATCCAAACTGAGATAGTGACCCATGATTGCAATACAAAATATCTATTCTCCTTACTAATCACAGAACTGGAATAGTAGCATGCTCAATGTAAACTTGCAGTAATTCCTTGATAGAGCCCTCTTTAATTGCTATAGTTTTCAAGTTATGTTGGGCATATTGTGCACCAAATTGCCATTTAAAGCCTATAAGGCAAGACAAAAACCAATTTCTCTCAAGTTGAGAATCAATCAGTACTTAACAATAGGTTTTAGCCACAAATTATTAATGTAGAAATTTGCAATGTGCTATTAAACTACTTGGAGAGCTCTATAGAGACATGACCTATGACAAATAAAAATAGATTTAATGTAGTAAATTCATAATACCTTACATGCATGCACTCAATACGTAGATCAACAAAGACTTTATAATCTCTACACTTATAGAGCAAGGCTTGCCTTCTAGAGTTGTCATATGCAGATAAGTGAAACTATAGCATGCACCACCACTTCTACATCAAAAGCATTTGTTTTCACTTGGCATAGATAAAAATCCAAGTTCATATCTCCATCCATATCAAGCTTTAGCACTTTTGGCTTTCCATTGCCCTCTTGCACCTACTCATCCTTTAATCTCCTCTCCTACAAGTATCTTCCACATTTTCCATGCAACTCATACTAACAAGATGGGCTTTCCCAAGAGACGTTTCCTCTTAATTATTTACCATTGTTAAAATCCTTACACAATAAATATGGCAAAGGTTTAATTCTTCAATGTCACAAATGATAGCTTATGTTGTCAATGGTGACTAGTTTTAGCACATGAGACAAGAAAGGTGGAAATGGACCCAATGATGTAATCAATGTGATGAGAGCGTGAGGGTTGCATAGTAGAGAAAAATGGTCAAAAATTGGCAATAATTGAGTAGAGAGATAACGAGGTTTAGGATGGGGACTAATAGTAGTAAGTGGATGTCGGCAAATTGAAGAGTAGTGAGTCTGTATGGGGCTAAAATGCCTCACATGATGTAAAAAGTTAGAGTTTGGTGAGCATTAGAAAACCATAGAGCTTGGTGACTAGCTTTATCTTACCAAAAAGATTGCTAGTAATTGAGGGTGGTTATATAGGTGATGTTGCCTACCATCAACAAGACAAACACACATCAAAACAAGGAAGCAAGAACATGACATTGTAGCTAGAGGCATTACTTAGCCTCTTTACATAGCAATAATACCACAACAATAATTGTCACATTGTAATACAATAAAACAAGCACATATAACTATTGCATACATAATCAAATTAATAAACTAACCATAAACATAATTTTAAAATACTTGCAAATCAAAGAAAAACAAGTGGTGGTTGTAGTGAACATATGTGTGCTCTTCTTAGAACTACAACAATATGAATATTTCCATGTAAATATACATAACTATTTTCCTTAAAGAAAGTACTTAAGATCTTAGGAATAACCAAAATGCTCTTCCCACAATTACTCAATATGCTTTTGTAGAACAAGGGTTAAGGTTGGTAGAACAATCTTCATAAGTATTGAATGCTCAATCAATAAAGCCCATCAATGCTATCATTTGAATATCACCTATTTCATATTAAATACCCATGTCCAATTCCAAAAATATTGCTAATCATTTGCACTCAAAACTCAATGTCCAATTATTACAAACAAATAATCAAGTAAATCATAAGAGGAATTTATAAGTACATAAGAATGAGTAACACTCACCAATGAGTAATGCAAAAAATACTTCATACTCCAAGGAAATCTAATGTTTCTTATAATGCCTAGAACCCAAGCCACTTGACACAATTGAATCTAAACCCCTTATCATGTCTAAAATCCTTGCCTCGAGCCCACCGTTTATGTAATGTGACAACCATAAAGGACAAACACTTCATGTTGACCACCACTCACTACCCCTCGATTTTCAAGCAATGACCAAGGATTAAATAGCCTATGATCTTTGGAGTCTATGTTTGTACTACTAGTTAAGGAAAGGTTTCTGAGGCCACAATTACTATAATATGCTATTATACATTAAATAGAATACATAATTTCCTCTATACATTAAATAGAGCACATCACATCACGATAACAATAAAAATATATTTATTTAATCAAATAAACTACATAATGAAAATTAATAATAAATACTTTTTAAAAACTCCATTTTTGTGCGTGTTTAATATGATATGTAGCATTTATACAAGGCACAGACTTGGTTATCCCTAAGGACCCTTTCACAATACATGATAGGCTTTTATATGTGTATATGAATTAAGAAAGTAAGGAATGTATTAAATAATTTAATAGTGATAAGAGACGTACATGAAAAAGGAGAGGGAGAGAGATAGCATGTGCAAACACGTACAAGTTTCAAGGCCCCCAAACCGTAACCCCAAAAACCTTTCCTTAATTGATAGCATAGATAATAGTGTATTATATAATATAAGTGTTTCATATTAGTTATTATGTAATTATTAATATTGTATTATATTTATAGCATGTACTAATATTAGAATAGCATATAACGTATTTAATAGTGCATAATATAATAATAACTACTATTTCAGCATTTAATAATGAATATTAATAACAAGTTATTACAATAATGTTACATAATCTAACATAATAGCATTTAATATTAAATATTATCTAGTTATTAATATGAAATTTATTGTTATTATGTATAAAAAATATTGTGTATAATATTATATACATTCTAATTATGCATTATTTTTATACTAATCTAAAATACAATTAATGTATATAATATTATTATAATTGTATATAACACATTATACAATACCATATAAAAATTATGTTATATCATGTCATATATAATTATAATAAAACGAGAGAGAGAGAGAGAGAGAGAGAGAGAATATAAAATTGAAGAGAGTAAAAGATATGGAAAGAGGGTAAATTTTTTTGGAGAGAGGGAGAGGAGGGAGAAGAAAAACTTGAGAGAATTAAAAAATGAGACATTTAAAAATTTATGGGGGAGAGAGGAAAGAAATACTTGAGAGCTCCTAGAGCATGGGTGTGGGCTAGGTTGGCAATCAAGCCGTCAATCAAAGTAGCCAAGCGGTTTGAAGCACCGGCCTAAAATTAGTGTGAAGTATTAGCCTAACACTTGTGTGAAGCAACATGAGAATACAAAGAAATCCTCAATTCACCAAAAAGCTTTAGGCTCTCTCACAATTGATCTCTATGTGACTCAAGCACCCATGAACCCTCTTGCCATCTCAATGCGAAGCATAAAAAAATACTAGTGCTTTGAGAATATCGGTGCAAAGAATTGGGAGAATACTAGTGAGGAGAATCTAGGCATAGAGTGCCCATCTCCTATAATAAACACAATTGGAATGGAAGTCTCAAGAACTACAACAAAGGTACCTTTCATGTGTTTCCTTTCTTTTTCATGTTTTTGGTGGGGCATGTGTGTGCATTTTTTTGTTTGGGGGCTTTTACAATCCTTAAGTCCTTACCACGAAGTCACTACCTAGTTTTGGGAAAAGACAAGCTCACTTCATTATAGATCAAATTAAAAAATGTTGTCATAGGAATAATGCTTATGCCATTCTTGCCTGCTCTGTCAACCAATATTTGGATGGGAGCGCCCAAAAAACACACACACACACAGACAAAGAGTGCTCTTTGAATTACATAGATCTTATTATAATAATGAGAATAAGAACTCAAACACCCATCCTCAGTATACTTAGGACAAGAAGGATGCATGCATGGTTCATGAAACCCACCAGCTTAAATAATCTTGTTTGACTGGCCAATCCTATCAACTGCATGGTTCCACCTTACAAAAACCAAACCACACATGGATAGCCCTGCAGCCTGCATAGCTACCTCAAAATCATTAAGTAAATCATTGGCCAATGCATGATCAAAACCAAGAGAATTGATACAGAGCAAGAGAGCTGCTCTGATTTTAGCTCCTACCAAAACCTTGACTTCAAATAAAAACTAAATTTACAAGTAAAACTTAGCAAATAAGCTCATTCATGAGACTTGGCCTTTTACTTCGCCACTCCAAAATACAGTAAATGTCATTAAAGCTTAACACAAGAAGCTTGCCAGTTAATATTATGTATAGAACACAACATCCTTTTAAGTTCACAAGGTGTCACCTCTTAACGATTGATGGCAACCTTAGAAGCTTAGATGACCACAAATAACTTGTGAGAAAGCTCATACCCCACCCAGAACATGTTAGTTGGATGGCGTGTTTCATCATGGGGAAATAGAGCACTGATGTGCATGTGCTACAACAAACTTTTTCCACCACCAATGGAAAATGGAAAGAGTTGAGAAGTGACAAGTTTTTTCTAAATACGTAATTAATCAGCTTGAATAACTAAAATTACTACAAGCTAGTTGGTTTTCTCAAGGAAATTGACAAATGCTGGCCTGGGTTTGTCCTCCAAAGAGATACTACAGCTGCAAACCTTGAGTCTCCATACAACATGAACTGTCAATTCTGTCAGGGTTGGTTTACCCCATTGAAAGCTCCCAAAATAAACTCTTCATTGATGAAGGGATGAAGATCCCACATTTCACAGTAAGCCTGCAAGTGGTTTGAATCTATATCCAGTCCCAAATCTCCAACTATCATTTCCTGAAAGTACAAAAGTTCTAAATATCAGTGAGCTCAGTCTGTATGGACTAAATATCAGATGCGCATAGTTTTCCTGATTATAAAATCTGTTCTAATTACTTCTCATTTTCAAATACTGCTCATAACAGACATTACATATTATTAACCCCTTATGCTAAAGCTGCCAACCTGCATTTGAAGATCCTTTTCCAACATATGCAAGACGGCTGACATGATTATTGCATAGTCAAAAGCCTGTTGCTCATCCACAGTGAGTAGTTTGGGGTGTGATGCCTGGACATATGAAAATCAAACTCCTGAGTAACCGTATGCCTTTGCATCCATTCATCAGACCGAGGGTTTTCCTGGAGAGTTTTGGAAGGAAGATACTTGAACTGTACTTATTCAGAAAACAGAGGATACCTGCAGCCAATTGCGATTGTTTTGTTCTGCAAGCAAAGAAGAGTCCACATTTGAGTCAATATCTGTAAGGGAAGCCACCTTCTCAACAAGCTGCCGAAGCTCTGCTAGAGATTTCTGTGCTGTTTTATGTGAACCATAGTCAAGAAACTTCTCGAAAACAGTAAGGTTGGCCATCAAGAGACATCATCAAAACCACAAAGAAACAGTTATGGTCTGATAAAGCCCAACCACATGGCTACCCTTCAACAGCATCCAAAGAATCTGTAAGGAACATAATACATACCTTGTTCAATGTGATTTTGAAGGCCAGTGATAAAAGTGTTCACTGCTCAATATAGAAATAAGTCAATTAATGGTGCATGCTATCCAGGGAGCAAACAAAAAGCTTATGGATAACTGAAAACTAAGGGTATGTAGATGCATAAAAAATCGTCAGTTGACTAAACACATTAAACAGCATGATTAAGCACATCAAACAGGATGGACAAGATTGTCATGCTCACATTTCACAATTGTTTGCTGATCAGAATGAACATGGCAACAGCCTGCTTCTTTATACATTGCAACCCTCAAACTGGAGTTGTTTTCAAGTAGTTCAGCAACTGCACTGGATGACTCATGTAATGGCAATCTCCTTGATTTTTCTGAAAAAGAAACGCAGAAAGTCACCTGTCTGCACATGAAAGGAATTTACTGATAGAAAGTTCCACATATATTTCCTCTTTGGTCTCTCTTATTCTCTTGTGCATCTATTTGCATAGTACCGTAAATTATCTCACCACCCATGTATTGACCAGTGGTCTTGAGCAATGGAAAATGAGAAGATTCCATAAAACCCATCCCATGTCACTATGATTCTTAAGTATACTTCATTGTACAGGGCACTTTCAAATCCCTCCATTGTAACCCTATCTTGGATAATTTAGATAGGAGAGCCAAGAGCTCTTGTAGACATATATAACTCTACTTGGTTGTTTATTTAGTTCATCCATGATGAGACATGCCATGTTGCCTCATAGGTCATTTTGGCCTTCATATTAATATGACTGAGACTCTCTCTCTCTCTCTTTTTTTTTCCGTAATGGATGTTATATTTATAAAGTACTAAACGACAAAAAAGTTACAAAGTCATGGCAAAGACGCAGAGGAAATTGCCATATGCCAGGGAAGTAAGTCCTCCCGAGGGAGTAAGTCAGAGTGTCAAATAAGATCTATCTGCCAATGCAAGAGCCCTTTAAGCCTAGCAATATGTCCCTGAACATTAGAGGCTGAATCAAAAAGAAAAGCATTCCGAATGGTCCAATTGTGCCAACAGCCCCAGTATCTAAGAAAGTGAAACAAGATCTTCATATGCGACTGTGCCGGTGTGGGGTATTTGGGCCGCACAAAAACCCAATCAAAAGGGCTTAGCGAAAAACCAACCACTGCTCGCCAAACCGCTGACAAGAGTGACCAGATTTTCTTAGCGAGAGGGCAAGAAATAAATCGATGACGGGCCGATTCCACACTGGTGGTGCAAAAGAAACAATTGCAGTTGGAGATTCGACGCTTGGAAAGGGCTGAAGCAAGAGGAAGGCCACCAATCATCACCCTCCAAAGAAAGACCTTGCATTTGAAAAGTGTCTTGTTCAACCAGCCCTCCATCACAGTTACCTTCCACCATGACTGAGATTTACGCAATCCCCATACCATATTAGCTTTAGTAACCAGCCATTGATGATCTTTAATCAGAAGATACACCTGGTTAGCTAAGGCCTTTTCCAAATTCAGCCTGCCTGCAAGGTCCCAGTCCTGCCAGGGATGATCTGAAGCAAGGGCAGGAAAGGGTTGTCTTCTCTGAAGCACCATCAAAAGCTGTCCCCATAAATCACGGTATCCACGAGGGATCCTGAAAAACCTCCTGGCTGTACGAAACGATATCAGCACATTGTGACTGGCAAGGGTGGCATCTGCAACTAAAGTCAAGCCCAAATGTGCCATGCGGTTAAATTTCGGTCTGAGCTCATGTTTGCCTTCCCAAGAGAGTAATCGCAAGACTGCCAACAATTCCAGTTGAAAAGAGTTAGTAGCTAAGCGGTCCTCCGCTGGATGCCACCGAGCCTTCTAGAGAACCAATTTCCAAGAACATATCAAATGAGCAAGCAGGGAGGATGAAGGACTAGAAAACCGAGAGTCTGCATTAAGAACATGCCACCAGGAGCTCTGAATTTGGGTATTACCATCCACAAGCCCGTGATCCTCAAGAAAATAACGGGCTATAAAGACCCAGGGTGATGATCCAAGCACATGGCACGAAAAAGAGACCAACGGAGTGCCAACATATGAGTTTCGGCATCCAAAATAGCCCCACCACCCATGTGTTTGGGGATACATGCATGCGACCAGGAAATCCATGAAATGCCTGCATGCAAGGAGTCCTTTTTCCATAACATGAAACGAATGTACTGAGTAAGAGCATTCAATGTAGTAGTCCAAGGCAGCAATGGCAAGAAATATGTGAGCATTGGCAACATAATTGTCTGAGCCACTTTGAGGCGAACATGGAAGGGCCAAGCCTGTGACTTCCAATACAGAAACTTAGCTGCCAGTTGCCAGTTTCTGTGAAATCCACTCTAGTAGTTGCTTTGGCCGAACATCAACACCCAAAGGGTACCCAAGATGCCTAACAATAGAACCACGAGGAACCACCATTCCCTGCCAGTCCAATGACTGCAAATCTGACTCCGTGCAATTGAGAATGGCTGATTTCGAAGCATTGATATGAAGACCAGAAGCATGACCAAAGAGAGTCCAAACATCTAATGCTTTGCGAAGATTATCCTTGTCCGCACGCAAAATCATAAAACTGTCATCAGCCAAGGATTGACTAATGAAGTGCTGTCCAAAAGGAAGAGACAATCCAGCCAACTGAGAAAAAGCTGCCATATGAGATAACATCGAAAGAACCGGATTAGTCGCAAGGGCAAAAAAGAGAGGACTCAAAGGGCAACCTTGTCTCACAGAGCGTGCAAGGACAAATGGCTCGGTAACACCACCATTCAGCATAACTCGCGAAGAAGCCGCATCACTAATGGTGTAGATCAAACGAGACATCCGAGTACCAAAGCCCAAAGTAGACATAAGTTCTGCAATGAAGGACCAGTCTAGATAATCAAAAGCCTTTTCCAAGTCCAATTGAATCAATACCACCTCCTGATTAGAGTGCCTTGCATAGTCAATAGCCATTTGCACATTTAAGACATTATGCAGAATGTTTCGGCCCTTAATGAAACCATATTGAAGATTTTATACATAAAATCCATCAAAGAAATTGGTCGCCAATGTTTCAACATAGACAACGAAGGAACTTTTGGAAGCAGTTTGATAAGTCCTTTCCATGAGGAAGGCATGAACCCCGTTTCCCAAACTTGCTGAAACATAGCCGTCAATGGTTTCACCAGTCAGGTAGCAAAAACCTCAAAGAATTCATTGGTGAGACCATTCCAACCGGGACTTTTATCCTTAGGCAAGTGTAACAAAACATCCATAACCTCTGCCTCACAAATATCTGTCTCCAAAGTAGTTTGCATGTCATGTGGAACTTGATTGCGGACCAAATCATAGAAAACTGAGCGGGCATGAGTAATTTGGTCAGAAGGAGAATGAGTAGAACCAAGAAGGTCTAGAAAATAATTCCTGCACATATTCACAATAGTCTGAGGATCAATGACCATTTGACCTTCTGCATCCTGGAGTCTAGTCATATTCTCTCGAGCAGGAGATGCATGGAGAGCTCGAAAGAACTTATGAGTCCGACAAGTATTATCTTGCAAATTCTCAGTCAAATTTTGCAATTTGGCCTGTTGATAAGATTTCAACTGAAACTCTTTAATAAGATCAGCCAAACGCATAGCCAATGGTAGCAGAAATACATCATCTGGAGTCTCCACCAGTAGAGAACGAACCAAAGCCAATAATTCCTCCACTGCTTGTCGACGCCGCCGATAAAGAGAGGCATGATGAATCCCATACTGCAAAACAACCCGCTGCACATTAGAGAGCAATCGTTCAAAAGAAGCATTGCCCTCAGAGGAGAAGTCCAATAAAAATCTATCAATCAATTGCTGCATATAACCCTGAAAGATTGAATGCTTCAAATAAGACGAGTTGAAACGCAATGGAAGTCTATCCAAAAACTGCTTAAAAGGTGCAATGGGTTGTACAAGCATCTCAAGCTGTAGAGGAAAATGGTCCGACAAGGCATATTGCTGCAATACTTTCATTTCCAGTATCTCAGAAAGAAAAGCATCATTCTGCATGATGTACATGCGGTCCAACCGCGACCATGTAGTTGTATACTGCGCAGAATGAAAAGTAAACCCTGTAGAAGAAGAGTGTAGCCATGACCAGAGATCTTGCTTAAGTACGGCAAGAGCAAACGCATTCCACGCACGGCTTTTCGGAGCGTCCATCATCGAATGCTCCGATGTTGACTGTGAAGAATCAACACACATATTAAAATCTCCCATCAAAAAACCCCGTCTGCCAAGTGACAAGGAGGTCTGCAAAGTATTCCAAAGATCTCAGCGGGATAAAGGGTCATTTGGAGCGTAGAGCCCAAGTAACCATAAGATCTCTCCTTCAAATAAAACTTCAATCGGAGGCCAAAGCCATGCAGCGCTTGTGCCTTAATGAGCAGTTTTGGCAAAAAGTCCGTGCCGTTGTCATTGTCGTGACTCCCTTTTATAGGGTGTTACATATGAGTGATTGCGAGGGGTCCACCATGGGCCTTCTCGTTCACTTCTTTAGAGCGGCATTGACGGAGGCACATGCTTGTACAATGATCACAGAGACACAGCGTGCACATGTTTTAGAGATAGCAGAGAGGAGATGGACGTGGATGCATAAGCCCATCCATGGTTTTGCCGCATTGGTACATCCAGCCTACAAGTCACCGGCGGTCATGGATGATAGAGAGTTCCGTTTAGACCAGCTTGCTTATTTGACTCGTGTGGTCCTTGTTGATGACCACAATGCAGTGCTAGAGGAGCTAGGATGCTATGCAGATCAGAGAGGGCATGTGGCTTTTGCTTCTCCCACTTGTTGGAGGAGAGAGTCACTTGTGAAGCCTTTATTTTGGTGGCAAAATTTTGGATATGCACTGGAGACCCTTCAGCCCTTAGCCATGAGGGTCCTTGCCCAGGATTGCTCTTCGAGTGCATGTGAGAGAAACTGGAGTGCCTATTCTCTCATTCACACAAAGATTCGCAATCGGCTTAGCACACGACAGTTAGAGCGGCTAGTCTATTGCCGCACAAACTTATGTATGATGAGGGCTATGATGAGCATGGGTAGTCCGAAGCAGGTAAAGTTTAAACACTTAACCATAACATTTAAAATTTGTTATTTTAACTTTTAAACTTTGAACTTTGAAGTTTAAACTTTATACTTTACAATTTAGACTTTAGCATTTAGTATTTACAATGAATCATGATCACTCTTACGTGCATCACTGCATTGATAATTGTGTAGGTGAATGTTGATACATTCAAGTTGACGGGCGACACTCTCCCGAGTGTACATAAGGAGGTGGACGAGGAGGAGGAGATGATTTTTGCATAGCTCTGTAGAGAGCTTATAGCAGCAGATACTCGTGACACTCGCAGTCAGCGTGCTCATGGGCGAGGAGTTCGAGTAGGTGGTAGCAGGGGCATGGTCATTCGACGCCCTCCATCATGGAGGAGGGGTGGTTCGAGTGGCTTGCATACATATGTAAGGCGAGGCTCTAGTAGCTCACATCCTGTGCCTCATGATGACATCCCCCCCTTGCCTACACAGCCGCCACCTAGGGAGCCATCATTTGATGATGATGGTAACCTCATCAGTGAGGATGAGTATGAGTCTGTCTCATCATCGGATGCCGAGGAGTCATCTTCAGACCCTCTTGATGAGCACTCAAATGGTTTTGATAATGATGATGATGATAATAGTGATGCCTCATCATTCATCATTCATCATTCATATGACATGTCACATAGGTTTCTCTTTTTTTTTGTATCAGATATACTAGACTGTAGTTGTATCGCATGTTTTGCGTAACCCACGCGACCGCAATGGTCACCCTCATGTATTAGTCTTATTCTGTAATGAAATGGCTATTTCCACTTTAAACATGTATTTTATGATCTATCATTTAATGATTTATGGTTTTTGTTATTTAAAAAATCATCTTATTTTTTTTCGTACTAATATCGTACCGTACCTTATAAAATCATAACGTACCAATTAGTACCGTATTTTATCATACCGTACCGTATTGTACCTTTCGTACCTGACAACTATGATGCTCTGTTAAGAGAACCAAACCACAGTATGGAAGGACTTAAAGCTAGCATAAACCTCACAATGAAAATCAAAAATAAAATTACCCGGTGCTAAAGAGTCGAAACAAGGCTAATGCTTCTTTTGAATCAACAAATGGCTCTTTTGCTTGCTTAGTTAAAGCCCTTTCCATGCCAGAACTGCAAGCATTTCAACAAAAAATATTGTTGAACATTGTTGTTGGCATCTACAAATACGGAAGAAAAAAGGAACAATCCTCTGTCAAAATAAAGGTACATGATATACACATGAACATTGTTGTTGGCATTTGTACAAGTTTTGGACATTGTGAAAAAATGCTAGAATGGGTTTTTTTCTTTTAATTTACACTTACAAACATACGCTAACATAAAGCCTTCTCCTTGTACCTCCATTTATGTAATATAAACTTGGCTACATTTGAAATGATGGCTAACACCTACACAACAAGTCAAAAAGAAAAAGAGAGAGAGAAACATATATTAGTATCTACCTGAGGCTGAATTAGCCTATGAGACAAATCAATATACAGCAAGTCCATGTCTTGAGTATGATGCAAAATCTAAACTCCCAAATCTAGTCCCTATAGAGAGTGATACAAGCATACAATCGTGATGGTACGGCAAGATGCATTATGCCTCTCTCCTTCACCAATCTATGATGCCATGCCTAGATCTAAGCAATTTGTGCCTCATATGGTCGTGGTGATTTGTCTTAAGGTTGTTTGCATCTCTTGGTGGCCCTAGTCTCCAAGGCTCTTTGTAACTATGAACCCTCACAATGAGGTGGACAATATGGGAGGAGGGGACTGTGGCACACTAGCAGGCCTGAGGCACTTAAAAAATGTGGATGGGGTCTCTTGCATTTGTAGAAGACACACTCGACGCATCATGTAGCTTTGTGTGTGTGTGCGCGCACGCGCGTGTGCATGTGTGTGTCATTGCATATTCAAGCAGTTTATGTTTTGTCCCACTCCACACAATCTCCAAATGTGTGTTACAGAGTGGAAGACTCTCCAAATTCAACATGGACTATTGTGTCGCATCGATTCTGTTTACTTCTACCATGAATTAAGGGCAGCAAACTTCCATTGCTTTCATTTCTCCATCATCATCTTTGCCAAAAACACTCATCAAAGGCAAAATTGGGAAAACTGATGGTTAAGATACTTGAGATCCCAGACGAAGCTGTGCAGAAAGATACCTTAAGCTTTGACCATCAACATTACAACTTGATCTTCTTCTTTTTTAGGCAAAACAAAGTGTGGCTAATTATATTACTTAAACAAAAATACAATGAAGTACAAGTGCTCGACAATCTAGCAAAAGCAAAATGCCAAACAATCAAGTATATACAAGGCCTCTCAGGGCTGCAAAGCTATAATGTTGAACTAGGCCTAACTTGCAATCACTTAGTATAGAAGCATGATGTGCTAAGTGGTAAGCAATGATATATAGTGAAAGCTAACTGTAAAGTGATGTACAATACAACACCCACATAGGGATACTCCAGAAAAGGAGGGGGGTGGAGTACTACATGACTAGATGTATGATTGAGTAATGATACAATAACATTGTGCATGCCATCCTCCCTAGCTCCACTGGTCAAGATCAGTGGTATAGTAAGTCATACATCCCTAACAAGAGAATATATGGGCAGCATCTAGATTGAACCCTCACCTTTGTCATGTGTTGCTCATGTCATAAGCATATCTCCATCATTTCTTTGTGGTGTCTTGTGTCTAATAACCCTACGCTCTTGATCAGCATGCAACTCTAATCTCCTTTGTTCTTTGGACTGTCACTCTCTTTGTGTAGATGCAATATGTGTGGTTGTCATTTAGGAAAAATCTATGAGCTGTGACTATTTGGGGCCTCTCTGCATGGTGCCTAACAAGAGTAGTGCTGTGCAAAGCCTCTAGATCTCAAGTAGGAACTGGCCCAAGCATCGATAGTCTGGGAACCCCATGACTAGTCTCAAGGAGGTGTCACATCTGCTATTTGGCCCCTCTCTGCATGTTGCTCGACTAGAATAACGTTGCGCGAAGCCTCTAAATCTCAAGTAGGACTGGCCCAAGCACCGTTGGTCCAGGGACTCCATGACTAGCCTTAAGAAGTGTCACATCTAAATAGTGTGGCATATCTGTCATGGTCCTCATGTAATCCCTATAGTATGATATATTTGGGGGGAAGTAAAACCATCCTTCCTTCAATGGATGGGAGGTAATTCCTTGATTACAACTTAATTACAGCACCAAGCATTTATTGCAAAACAAAATATACAAATTTAACTACTAATCTTTACACAATGGACACCCAGTTGACCCCAAAATCGGTGCCCCTTTTGGTATTTCTTTAGCTTTATTGAAGTAGAAGTTGATTTACAATGGGATTCTCCCGATCCCCTACACAATCCAAACTCCCCTTGCTATCCAAAGTGTATATCAGAGCTGAGTTCATCAGCTCAGGTCAGCACTGCTCTGTTCAGACTTCAGGAGTGTCTGCCCCTTGTACCAGAGGTCCGTCAACTCCCAGTGTGGTGGCAGCTGCGTCCTCTGCAGAGCAACGCCCTGAGCAGCCCTTATCAGTCAGCCCACCCACCAGCCTGTCTGCCCGTACCTGCAATGTGCCGCCCTGTGGCGCTCATCCTCGCCAATCTACTTGTGCCGCCGCTGATGTGCTACCTATGCCACCCCCTGGCCTGTCTCCTGCGCCCTATGCCCTACGCTGTGCCGCCACACCCTGTGACCTACACTTGTGGCCACCAGCTTGACTGGTCACACTGAGGTTTTTTTTACTAATTAATTTAAAATTTTATTTTTCTATTCCAAATTCATCTCTGGAAAAGGAGATTCTACCCGAGCAGGCACAGAAATCTAGATACTTGTCTGGGACACGATTGATGCAAATTTCTTGGTAAATAAGTCAAGAATTTTAGGGCTTTTGGGCTTTATGAAGACATTGGCAAATGTACTGCAATCTCAGTTAGTAATAGACTACTTTTGCCAATTTTGGGGCAATAAATTTTGGGGTTTCTGCTCATACTGCCCATCTACATTTACAAATTGCACGGGTGAGAGCCCAGCGCTCTTTTACAAGATTTTAGGGTGTGCCTTTTTATTTTAAAATGCACCTTTCTCTTTTTGCATTTGCCTTGGACTTTTAAGGTTGCCCTTGCGCTTTTGACCTTTTCTCCTCTTCTTTCTTCAGTCGGGCTACCTTTTTTCTGCCTTTGCCCTGCGTCTTTTTTATTTCCTTTTGCTTTGCTTTCTTCGTGTTGGGGTTAACACTTGATGATGCTCTTACAACGTACACAGATGCTAGATGGATTACCTCTTTTGGAGAGACCTCCTGAGCACTTGTGCGAAGGATGTATTTTGGGAAAAATGCATCAGTTTTCGTTTCCCCGTGATGTTGCTTTTAGAGCCGCAGCTAGGTTACAGTTTGTGCATTCAGATGTATGTGGCCCTATGTAGACAAAGTCATTGGGTGGATGTTACTATTTTGTGACTTTTATTGATGACTTTACTCGCTTCTACTGGGTCTATTCTTTGGTGAGAAAGTCAGAACCAATCTGGCTGTAAAATAAAAGACTCTCCGTTCGGAACGGAGGGGGGGAGATATATGCCCTCTATGCTGAATTCTTTTTTGAAGCAGAAGGGCATTGTTCATCAATTCACTACTACTTATACTCCACAGCAAAATGGGGTTGCATAGAGGAAGAATCAATCACTCATGGAGATGGCCAAATATATACTGAAAGCAAAGAGCTTGCCAAACAGTTTTTGGATGGAAGCCGTAATGTGTACTTGCCATGCTTTAAACAGATGCCCCACCAACGTATTAAAGAATGTTATGCCTTTTGACGCTTGGAACAACCAGAAACCTTCTATTGAGCACTTTCATACCTTTGGGTGTCTTGCATATGCACACATCCCTAGGTACTTAGAAAAAAGTTGGATAACAAGGCTGTCAAATGCATTTTTGTGGGATATAGTAGTGAGAGCAAAGGATTCAGACTCTATGATCTTGTCTCTAAAAAGGTGTTTGTCAATAGGGATATACTCTTTGATGAAAAATCAGAATTATCCCTTGCTGGTTTTGACACATATCAAGCTGCCCATGATGTATTTCAAGGGCTTGTGACCATTTCATTTGGTGATTCAACTGGAGCTTCAGCAAGTGAACTTAATGTTCAGCCAACCGCTCCACTGGAAAATGCACAAAATCAGCCATTGGTTGATCTGAATATTCACCAAAGTGCTGAACCTGAAATTCAGTAAGAACTTGTGCACAGTCAGAAGGCAAGACAAATGCCTAGATGGTATTTACAGACTATGAAAGATAGTCATCTGGATGCACCCATGGCTGGTCATACTAGAAGGCAAGCTCGTATGTATGATATTGCACATACCATGGAGCTTGTTATAGCAACAAGTACAATTGATGATGAGGAGCCTAATGTTTTGAGGGTGCACAACATAGTGTGCATTGGATGGCAACAATGCAAGCTGAATTTAATTCTATCATTAAGAATCAAACATGGGATTTAGTGTCTTTGCCTATTGGGAAGAAAGGCATTGGAATAAAATGGATTTACAAGCTGAAAAGGAATGTAGATGGATCCATTGACAAATATAAGGCAAGACTTGTAGCTAAGGGCTATGCACAGAAGAAAGGCATTGACTATGAGGATACATTTGCTCCTACCTCCCAAATGACTACCATCAAGTTTATGGTTGCTTTGGCTGCCCATTATGGATGGACTGTGCATCAGTTAGATATTAAAACTGCATTTTTACATGGGGAACTTCATGAGGAAGTATATATACAGCAGCCCATTGGTTTTGCAATTGAGGGATCCGAACACTTAGTTTGCAAACTTAAAAAGGCTTTATATGGCTTGAAACAAGCTCCTAGAGCTTGGTATGCAAAGATTGATGCCTTTTTTACTCAGCCAAGGGTTTATAAACAGCTCATCTGAGTCTACCCTTTATGTATGTAAAGAGGGGGAATCCATGCTGATCATGTCTATATGTTGATAAACTTCTGCTTATAGGGACACATGCTGATCAGATTTCAGCATTTAAACAAAATTTGCAACAAACTTTTGAGATGTCAAACTTGGGGTCTTTGCATTATTACTTGGGCATTCAATTCATACATGATGCTAGAGGTATTGGTTTATCACAGTCAAGATACATTGGTAAACTTCTTGAGAAGTTTGGTTTACAAAATTGCAAGCTAGTCTGTACACCAATGGAACCTAAACTAAAGCTGTCATTACATGATAACAATGATTTGTTTGATATAAACACATATGCTCCAACAGTTGGATGTCTTATTTACCTATACAACACTAGACCAGACATACAATTTGTAGTTTCAGCCCTGAGCATACGTATGCATCAGCCACTCATGTCACATTGGCAAGCTGTTAAGTGTGTCTTTCGTTACTTACAGGGTACTAGATCTCTTGGATTGCTTTATGCTAATAGGGGACCACTGCAGTTACATGTTACAGTGATTCTGATTGGGCTCGTGATTATGATTCACGTCACTCCACTAGTGGCAATTGTTTCTTTCTTGGCTCATCTTGCATATCTTGGCTTAGCAAGAAACAATCCACTATTGCCACATTATCATGTGAAGCTGAATACAAGGCAGCATTCACTACCACAGTTGAATGTGTATGGATTAGACACTTGCTAGCTGATTTGGATGTCTGTAACAAAGCCTACTCCTTTTTTCACTGGCAGTCAAATTGCCATTGCAGTGACACGGAACCCAGTGTTTGATGCATGCACGAAACACATTGAGATACATTATCATTTTATCAGAGAGAGGCTACATGCAGGTGATATCAGCCTTATCTATTGTCCTACCACCAGTAATGTGGCAAACATCTTCACCAAAGCTCTTCCTCATGACAAATTTAAAGCATTTCGCAATGCTTTAAATTTGATCTCCTTTGGTGGTGGATGATCCTTGTACTTTTGATCACTCTTCACTCCAGGGGGGGTTTGTTGGGTTTCACTCACGCCTACGCTCACAGAGGAGTTTCGGTGATCAGTAGGACACTGGGGCACTTTTTACTCTTAGTATGAGAGGTTTTTTTCCCCAAACTTATTCTCTTATTTCGTATAAGCCTATGTTACACACTTACGGGCACTTATCATGTTCGAGTGTGAACACCCCCTACAACCCTAAGGTTTAAGGGTTGTACTTTGTACTTTCAGGTTACACTCTTTTAGTCTATTGCATTGGGTCTCATGCTTCACTCTCCACTCTGTCTACTGCACTCTCAACTGAGCTTCGATCCTCTCACACTGCATTTGCATCAGACCCCGTCTTCTAAGGCTGCCACTCATCAACCGCAGTTGTTTATACTTGCATTTTGCAGCCAATTCCCCTAATATTGCTGCATTGATCAGTCTGACCCCTCTCCTACCAATGTTTGGTGCTGATGTCAGTAGAACAGGCCATATAGCAGCCAAGTAAGACATCTCAACAAGCTGACGCCATCATGCAACAAGTTGCGTATGGCAGCAACCTCTTCCTCTATGTTTTTTGCAGGTTTTCTAGAGGACATGGATAACAATCCAATATGATTGGCACAATCATGTGGTAATTTGGGAGGCCCTAAACATACTATAAATAGATAGTCTTCCCTCCCAATCGGTCAATCTCCTTTTAGCAGATTGCATGTACCAAAGCTTCGCTACCCACACCCCATTTGCAGAGGATATCTAAAACCGAAGCTACCCCACACTATCTACCATCATTTGGTGCCTGTTGGAACCATCTTCTCGCAGATTTTTCCTCTATCATATTCATCAACTATCTATCACAGCCTAGTGTTTGCGTTTATTGCCTGGTGACCCTCAAAAGTTGGAATTTGGAAGAAAAGGATGGCTATCCGTGTTCTCTCGTAGGATTGTGGTAGTGGTCCTACTAAGAGAAATTGGAGCACGTGGGCATTGTTTCACACCAAAAAGAGAAATAAGTTGAAGACTGCTCGACTTGAGAGATTGGTTTTTTGCCATTGTAACTTGCACTTGATTGAGAATTCGAGTTACACACTTAAGCCAAAGCAAGTAAATGTAGATAAGATTGACATAGAAGGTGAGGGACATTCCTACCATTCTAGAGGAAATAGACACCTACAATATGCTATATGAGGAGATGTCTGCACCTACACATCAGACACAATCCAGGCATACATCAACTAGAGTGAGAGAATCTCAACTTCGACATGGAGTTGCTTCTTCCTCTACAGCTCCAGTGTGGCAAATGACGATGATGATGCCTCCTCTTCCTCCAATAGCAATACTAGTGCTCCTGCTAATAGCCCTAGGGAGGCTGAGACAGAGATGCCTTTGGATGATGGCGAGTGACTCCCATGAGTCATTAGATGATAGATCATGATATGATGATTCATAGACTTGTACTTTGCAAACTTGCGGTTAGTTGCTTATGAAGATTTAAATTTATGGTTCAGTGGCATTTGGATGACGCATGTCTCATGAGATACTGTGATACACCGTACATCATATATCATAGTTGTCTCCCGAACCTCCATTTCCTTCCCGAACCTCCATTTCCTTCCTGAGCCTATTTTTTCCTTCCCAAGCTTCTTTTTGAATTGCATGCAAATTTTGAATTGCATGCAGGGTTGAGGGAGGTTGAGGTGCCTTTAATGCTCGACAACCTCTCTCTCATGATTAGAAATCCCATTTTGATCTCCTTTTGATCTCATTTTGTCGCTTGAGATGCAGGTGGACTTGGAGCAGTGGACTTGGACCATGTTTAGCACACGCTTGGACTTAGAGCTTGGACTTAGAGCACACCAACTGAGGTGCAACTCTCTCTCTCTCTCTCTCTCTCTCTCTCTCTCTCTCTCTCTCTCTCTCTCTCTCTCTCTCGGCACCCCTGAACCATAAATATAAATCTTCATAGGCAACTAACCACAAGTTTGCAAAGTACAAGTCTATGAATCATCATATCATGATCTATCATCTAATGACTCATGGGAGTCACTCGCCATCATCCAAAGGCCTCTGTCTCAGCCTCCCTAGGGCTATTAGCAGGAGCACTAGTACTGCTATTGAAGGAAGAGGAGGCATCATCATCGTCATTTGCCACACTGGAGCTGTAGAGGAAGAAGCAACTCCATGTCGAAGTTGAGATTCTCTCACTCTAGTTGATGTATGCCTGGATTGTGTCTGATGTGTAGGTGCAGACATCTCCTCATATAGCATATTGTAGGTGTCTATTTCCTCTAGAATGGTAGGAATGTCCCTCACCTTCTATGTCAATCTTATCTACATTTACTTGCTTTGGCTTAAGTGTGTAACTCAAATTCTCAATCAAGCGCAGTTACAATGGCAAAAAACCAATCTCTCAAGTCGAGCAGTCTTCAACTTATTTCTCTTTTTGGTGTGAAACAATGCCCACGTGCTCCAATTTCTCTTAGTAGGACCACTACCACAATCCTACGAGAGAACACGGATAGCCATCCTTTTCTTCCAAATTCCAACTTTTGAGGGTCACCAAGCAATAAACGCAAGCACTAGGCTGTGATAGATAGTTGATGAATATGATAGAGGAAAAATCTGCGAGAAGATGGTTCCAACAGGCACCAAATGATGGTAGATAGTGTGGGGTAGCTTCGGTTTTAGATATCCTCTGCAAATGGGGTGTGGGTAGCGAAGCTTTGGTACATGCAATCTGCTAAAAGGAGATTGACTGAGTGGGAGGGAAGACTGTCTATTTATAGTATGTTTGGGGCCTCCTAAATTACCACATGATTGTGCCAATCATATTGGATTGTTATCCATGTCCTCTAGAAAACCTGCAAAAAACATAGAGGAAGAGGTTGCTGCCATATGCAACTTGTTGCATGATGGCGTCAGCTTGTTGAGATGTCTTACTTGGCTGCTATATGGCCTGTTCTACTGACATCAGCACCAAACATTGGTAGGAGAGGGGTCAGACTGATCAATGCAGCAATAGTAGGGGAATTGGCTGCAAAATGCAAGTATAAACAACTGCGGTTGATGAGTGGCAGCCTTAGAAGATGGGGTCTGATGCAAATGCAGTGTGAGAGGCTGAGAGGATCGAAGCTCAGTTGAAAGTGCAGTAGACAGAGTGGAGAGTGAAGCATGAGACCCAATGCAATAGACTAAAAGAGTGTAACCTGAAAGTACAAAGTACAACCATTAAACCTTAGGGTTGTAGGGGGTGTTCACACTCGAACATGATAAGTGCCCATAAGTGTGTAACATAGGCACATACAAAATAAGAGAATAAGTTTGGGGGAAAAAACCTCTCATACTGAGAGTAAAACGTGCCCCAGTGTCCTACTGATCACCGAAACTCCTCCGTGAGCGTAGGCGTGGCCTCCAAATGTAGTAACAAGTCAAGATTTCCCTCTACATTGAATGAAAGTTTGTCAATACAATAGTTAGGAAATAATCTATATCTATATATCATTTTGGCTGGAGGTTTGGTTATCTCCCGAACCTCCATTTCCTTCCTGAGCCTATTTTTTCCTTCCCAAGCCTGTTTTTGAATTGCATGCAGATTTTGAATTGCATGCAGGGTTGAGGGAGGTTGAGGTGGCTTTAATGCTCGACAACCTCTCTCTCTCATGATTAGTGATCCCATTTTGATCTCATTTTGTTGCTTGAGCTGCAGGTGGACTTGGAGCACGCTTAGCGCACGCTTGGACTTAGAGCTTGGACTTGGAGCATGGACTTGGAGCACACTAGCTGAGGTGCAGCTCTCTCTCTCTCTCTCTCTCTCTCTCTCTCTCTCTCTCTCTCTCTCTCTCTCTCTCTCGGCGGCCAGGATGGGCGGGCCAGGCGGGCTCTCTCTCTCTCTCGGCGGCCAGGACCTCAGGCAAGCGGGCGGCGGGCCAGGACCTTAGGCGGACAGGCGTCGAGAGGAGAGAGAGAGAGAGAGAGAGAGAGAGAGAGAGAGAGCTGCACCTCAGCTGGTGTGCTCTAAGTCTGTGCTCCAAGTCCAAGCGTGCTCCAAGTCCACTGCTCAAAGTCCACCTGCAGCTCAAGCGACAAAATGAGATCAAAAGGAGATCAAAATGGGATCACTAATCATGAGAGAGAGAGGTTGTCGAGCATTAAAGCCACCTCAACCTGCCTCAACCCTGCATGCAATTCAAAATCTGCATGCAATTCAAAAATAGGCTTGGGAAGGAAAAAATAGGCTCGGGAAGGAAATGGAGGTTCGGGAGATAACCAAACCTCCAGCCAAAATGATATATAGATATAGATTATTTCCTAGCTATTGTATTGACAAACTTTCATTCAATGTAGAGGGAAATCTTGACTTGTTACTACATTTGGAGGGCTTGTATACTCAATTATTATCCTCATTGAAACAAATCCATGTGGGCCTAAGTGAGGGAATATTACATCGTGTTGAAATTCAATGCAATAATGATGGATTCGGCAACATACTAAAGAAAGCAAAGCCCTTCATTCAAGCCAAATTGTGAAGGAGGAAGAGATCACTATTGGTACTAACAAAGTAGAAAAGACATGCAAGATTGTTTAGATAGTGAGATGGCTGTAGCTAGCAATCACAATCCATCAACATGATCTCCAAGAAATAGATTAGTAAGCAAAAATGAGGGATGAGATGGAGCGGACTTTACAAAAACTTATATTATGGACTTTGTTTTTGCTTGTCCATCATGTCTTTTTTTTTTGGGCATACTTCTCTATCTGTCTGTCGGTTTGTCTCTATCATTAAATAACTCGACGATCCACAAGCAGTCGTTGCCACCAACAGGTGCGTCATCAGCAGCAGCCCACTAATAGGTAAGTCCTCTCTCTCTCTCTCTCTCTCTCTCTCTCTCTCTCTCTCTCTCTCTCTCTCTCTCTCTCCATATTTGAATGTAATAGATGTAGCCTTCGTTCCCCACCTTGATGAAGGGGAAATCAAACTCATCATGCTAGTAATTGTTGAGCTACAATATGCATTACGCTGATTAGCCTCTTAAACAGCCCCAAAACACACTAAAAATGCTCTTTTAGAGTAAAACCCTAAAACAGGAAGCGGTTCGAGAGAGTTTAGTGGAAGCCCTAATTTTTGGGGCGCCCTTCCACATCTATAAATAGACAGGCTGCCCCCATTCAGCCATCATCCTTGTTTGCAAGTTACACCAGCCCACACACCCTCTGCTGCTGCTGGCGCCCAATTTCCAGCCTGCAGCCCGTCTCCATCAGATGTCCAGCCATCATCGACTGCAGCCACATCATCTTCAGCCTATCCATTGCTGTAGGCGACAACTCTCAACTGCTGGCGACTGCTCCAGACTGTCCCAAACTGCTGTTCAGCCTGCTGTCCATCGTCTCCAGGGTCAGCCAGCCTGCGTTTTCAGCATTGCAGGCCCTGACACTCTCAGACACTGTTTCAACCTGTTGTTTACAGCAGATTGTGCACAGTTTCCAGCCCCCAATCGGTGGTACACTGCTGCGTTTACCAGTTTCTAGACTCCAAACTGCTACATTTTGGTGACCAACTTGCTACCATTCACTATTCAGCACTCCTACACTCCAACTGGTGGTCACAGACTTGGGATCCATCTTCGGTGGACGTCACACTCCAACATTGCTCTGCCCTTGAGCACACTATATACTCTTACATTCATTTACAGCATTCATTCACTTCAGAGTTGAGTTCTCTCTCTCCCTTCTTCTGTTTGTGTTTGAGTTTCTATGTTTGAGTTTTGAGTTTTGCATTTAGGGTTTGAGTTTTGCCCTCTGTGTCTGTGTCTATGTCTTTGTGTTTCTGTCGTGGTCATACACTCTGTGTGTCCTCAGTGCAAACCCTAGCAGTCTTCTTAACATGGTATCACAGTCGGTGCTCTTGTAAACAGTATTTGACGGATATTGTTAAGAGCTAGTCTTTGTGCGAGGCACACAATACGACTCATAATCGAATCACAATGTCCCAGACACCTTCTTCTCCAATTCCTATGATGTCTTATCAGGCTTCTCCATCATTGGAGACCTTGAGACGGCATTATGGACTCGGTGAGGAGGACGACACTCCACCCTCACCAAATTTCACTAACATGACAGAGGACTTTGAGGAGTACTATCGCAACAAGTATGGTGATGTTTACACCCCTCCTTCCAGTTTTGCTACCACATCCGAACCGGTTTGTGAGGCTGGCCGCCTCTCCGATCATGGAGGACATATGGCATTTGGAACGTCTAGCGATCCATCGTCATCATCTCAGCCAGGTCCAATGTCAGGTTTGTACAATTCTTTTGTGTTGCATGAATCAAAACCCTCGCCTGTTTCTTCTTTTGAGGTACACGATCCGGATGGCTTTGCGTATGTAAACTTCAATAGAGGGGGCTCATGAAGCAGCAAGTACATCTACAGCTTCTATTTCATTTGAGCATATCACACACACTTCTCACTTCCCTCCCATCCCACCCTCTTCTATATCACACCTTGATCACCTCTCATCATCTTTCCAAAATCTTGGATTACACTCCACATCTGCATCACACACCCTAGGGGTTGGATCTTCCATCTCCGCTCCTAGCACCTTTTCCTTCACCCCATTCTCTACCTCTTTGCACCATGGTACTTCGTTAGGGGGAATGCCACCCTTTAACACAGTGCCTCTCATCTTTCAGCAAATGAGCATACCCATAACTCCTGGGTCGACTATGATGGGCATCCCCCTCACTATCCCCAGCTTCACATCTCCCGTGACCTCTCATACGCAGGGGTTTCCATTCTCAACTTATGTGCGTCTTCACACTTCCTTGGGTTACACCTACGCAGGGATTCCCATCTTCTACTCCCAGTGTTCCCATCCCACCTCCTTGGGTTCCTCATGTGGCTACCATGTCCATGCCTAGTCAGCCCATCCCTACCTATGGATCCACCTTGCACACTACCTGCATGCCTGGTGGGCACTCTGGGGCCCATTCCCAAGTCTACTCCACTCCCCCATCCTACCCCCACTACACTTTTTCACACCATTCATCTCCGAGCACTACCACTCCTGTTGCAACGGCCAAGAATGCCTTCACGGATAAGACACGTTTTAACAGGTTAAGTTTCACTACTTGGTCGAATTTCATGCAACAAGTGCTTGAGTCTCAAGGTCTTTGGGACCTCGTCATTGGTCTAGAGCCTATGCCGAACCCTCGACTAGCTCACCCTGACTACATCCGTCAATGGAGAGTCCACAATGCTACAGCCAATATTGAGCTGATGCAGGGATTGCTTCCTGAGTTTCACTCTCAGTTGCAGCACTTCTCGCTCGCGTCAGAGCGTTGGAGTCACCTTCTCGACTGCTATGCGGCTCGTGATTGTACTCGGCGCATCAATCTCGACTTTGAACTTCAAGAGTTCTCTCTTAAGGAAGAGGATGATCTGAAAGTCAAGCTGGCTGACTATAGGCAGTTACTTGCCGAGTTTGCCACTATTGGCTCTCCAAAGTCAAATGACAATCAGGTTACATTCTTCTTGAATAAGTTGCCCGCAAAATACTTCAATTTCATTCAACACATCATCTCCCAATCTCGATCCAACCTTCTACGAGTTTGAGTGCCAGTCCTTGCATTACGCAAGGCTGTATGATCAAGTCCACAAGAAATCCTCATCACAGCCTTATTCAGAGCAGAGGGGGTTGGTTGCCTCTGAGAGAGAGAGAGAGAAAACTACCAGTGGCAAGAACTTGCTAGATGCGAAGGCAAGCCAATCAAAGGGTGACTCCTCTTCCTCAGATAGAACCAAAGAATCAAGACCTATCTGGCAGCAACTCCCTAAGAAAAACCGGTTTTACACACACTGCCAGAGAGCAAGCCATGTGGACGAGGAGTGTCGCTCCAAGGCCCAAGGTCTTCCACCTAAAAAGCCTCAGTAGACCGTTGCGACTCCACAATCCACTGGGGCTACGCCTTCCGCTCCTGCTTCATCTGCTCCTTCAGCACCCGTTGTTGCTGTTGGACATGTGGCTCAAGTACAGCCTCAGCAGCCCATCTCTTTCACTACCCCTGAGGGACTGGTTGATTGGTCTGCAGGTTCCGATCCCGTTGCACTTCATGCATCTATCTCACCTTCCTCCCCACCTCATTAGGCGTTCTCTTGGCAGAGCCCTGCAACTGGACATATACGTTGGTGACCGCCTTCTTAGACTTGCATGTCTCTCCTATCGGATACCCTAGGTCAGTCTAGCATTCATTTTTTGCACTCTTAGAGTCGAGCCCATAGAATTTTTGTCTCTACATTTTAAGTCTTCCTCTGCATTTACTCACACACACATACCCATTTGCATCTTTGCACTTGTTCCTTCAATTAGCTTTTCAGTTTTGTTTTGTTTTGTTTTTGGAGTATCTCACTACTGACCTTTGTGATTGCAGACTTTGATCTCCTTTGCAAGTTTTGTTTTCAATGTAGGGCTAACATGCAGGTTTGCCCAGTCCTACCTGGGCTGGAGACTTGGGATGCGCGCCGTTCCTTCATGGTTTCATCATCCTTGGAGTTTTGCTCTTCTACCAACATGGAGGCTTCCCCTCCTGAGGCGGATCGTACAGCATCTCTCTTGATGCTAACATGGCGGTGACTTCTACCTAGCTCTTCCAGCTGGGATGGTTCCTTCTCCTCTTCATTTCTTATGGTTCTCGGCACCACACAAAGACCGACATCATGCTCCTCTTCCTTCTTCGGCATCTACATCCAGGTTGAGAGGGGGTTCCTACCCTTCTTGGTATTCTACAGGCTTCAACACTTTGTCTTCGACATCGGCTTCTCCCCCCTGTTGTACCTTACCCTTCGCATTGCATGATTTCATCATCTTTGTACTAGGGCGCTTGGGCAAGTGAACAATTTCCCCATGAGAGACACTGTCCAAGTGGCACCTGCTGCATGAGCATTCTTCAGCATGTAGCATACTTTGCATCTCATTGTGCAAAGCACCACTTGAGCGGATCCTAAGCTGTTTCCACCGGCAGCTGTTGTTACCACATCACCATCCTTCTTCATCACATGGATACCTCATCACCTATTTTTCCTCGTCATCAACACCCTAAGTGGATGGGTTAGCTTGTATTGTTTTGTGATGTGTTGGGTATACCCTCCCTACTCCCATCTTTTGGGTCACTATTACTCAACGACTGCATCCCATAAAATTTACCACACTTATTCAAAAAAAACAAAAAACAAAAACAAAAACAAAAGTTCCATTTAGTTCCATCCACCTTTGTAGGGCTTAGTAGTCCACTGGGCAGCCGACGTGCACCCTTTGTCCGATGCCCTGATCTCTCTAGGGTAACTACTTGGATTCCCTTGGTAAGATCACCATCGCCTCTGTAGTCTTGGTAGGCCACTGGGCAGCCGACGTGCACCCTTTGTCCGATACCCTGGCTGCTTTGGGATGGGACGGCTTGGGTAAGTAAACATCACAATGGCTGGCCTAACCTTTCGGCTCAGTTTTGGACCTGAGAGGGGGTGTTAAGCTAAAATATGCATTACTTGCTAATTAGCCTCTTAAACAGCCCCAAAACACACTAAAAATGCTCTTTTAGAGTAAAACCCTAAAACAGGAAGCGGTTCGAGAGAGTTCAGTGGAAACCCTAAAACGCAGAGAGGTTCGAGAGAGTTTAGTGAAAACCCTAATTTTTGGGGCGCCCTTCCACATCTATAAATAGACAGGCTGCCCCCATTCAGCCATCATCCTTGTTTGCAAGTTACACCAGCCCACACAACCTCTGTGTGAGAGCAGAGGATCAAGGTACAGCAGAGATTCAGTAGACAGTGTGAGAGTGAGAGACAGAGTTGAAGCACGACACCCAAGAGAATTGACTGAATGAGTGTGATCTGAAAGTACAAAGTACAACCCTTAAACCTTAGGGTTGTAGAGGGGTGTTCACACCCGACACACACTAAGTGCCCAAATGTGTGTAACATAAGCACATAAGTACATACGACAATAAGACCATAAGTCTGGGGGAAAAAACCTCTCCTACCGAGAGTAAAAAGTGCCCCAGTATCCTACTGATCACCGACACTCCCATATGAGCGTAGGCGTAAGTAAGGCGTGAGTCAAATACCCAACAAACCCCCCTGGAGTGAAGAGTGATCAAGAGTACAAGGATCATCCGCTACCAAAGGATATCAAATTTAAAGCATCGCGAAATGCTTCAAATTTGTCACGAGGAAGAGCTTTGGTGAAGATGTCTGCCACATTACTGGTGGTAGGACAATAGACAAGGCTGATATCACCCGCATGTAGCCTCTCTTTGACAAAGTGATAGTGAATCTCAATGTGTTTCGTGCGAGCATGAAACACTGGGTTCCGTGCCACTGCAATGGCACTCTGACTGTCAGTGAACAATGGAGTAGGCTCAGTAACAGATATATCCAAATCAGCTAGCAAGCGTCTAAGCCATACGCATTCAACTGTGGTAGTGAAAGCTGCCTTGTATTCAGCTTCACATGACGATGTGGCAACAGTGGATTGTTTCTTGCTAAGCCAAGAAATGCAAGAAGTGCCAAGAAAGAAACAATTGCCACTAGTAGAGTGACGTGTATCATAATCACCAGCCCAATCAGAATCACTGTAAGCATGTAAATGCAGTGGTCCTCCCTTGGCATAAAGCAACCCAAGAGAACGAGTACCCTGCAAGTAGCGAAAAACACGCTTGACAGCTTGCCAATGTGACATACGTGGCTGATGCATATACCTACTCAAAGCTGAAACTGCAAACTGTATGTCCGGCCTAGTATTGCATAGATAGATAAGACATCCAACTGCAGGAGCATATGTATGTATATCAAACAAATCACTGTCATCATGTAATGACAATTTCAGTCCAGGTTCCATGGGAGTACTAACTGGCTTGCAATCCTGTAAGCCAAATTTCTCAAGAAGCTGCCCAATATACCTTGACTGTGATAACCCAATACCTCGAGCATTATGTATGAACTGGATGCCCAAGTAGTAATGCAAAACTCCCAAGTCAGACATGTCAAAAGTTTGCTGCAAATTTTGTTTGAATGCTGAAATCTGATCAGCATGTGTTCCAGTGAGCAAAAGGTCATCAACATAAAGACATAAAATCAGCATAGATCCCCCTTCTTTACATACGTAAAGGGTAGACTCAGATGAGCTGTTTAGAAACCCCTGACCAAGCAAGAAAGCATCTATTTTTTCATACCAAGCTCTAGGAGCTTGTTTCAAACCATATAGTGCCTTTTTAAGCTTGCATACCAAATGTTCTGAGCCTTCAACTGCAAAACCAATGGGCTGCTGTACATAAACTTCCTCCTGAAGTTCCCCATGTAAAAATGCAGTCTTGATATCTAGCTGATGTACTGTCCAACCATAATGTGCAGCCAAAGCAATCATAGACCTGATGGTCGTCATACGGGAAGTAGGAGCAAATGTCTCCTCATAATCAATGCCCTTTTACTGTGCGTAGCCTTTAGCTACCAGCCGTGCCTTGTATTTATCAATGGATCCATCTACTTTTCTTTTCAATTTGTAGACCCATTTTGTTCCAATGGCTTTCTTCCCAAATGGCAAGGACACCAAATCCCAAGTTTGTTTCTTAGTAATAGAATCTAATTCAGCTTGCATGGCTGCCATCCAATGCACATTGTGTTGTGCATCCTCATAACATTCATGCTCTTCATTATCAAAAGTACTTGCTGCCATAATAAACTCCATAGTATGTGCTGAATCATGCAAACGAGTTTGCCTTCTAGTACGACCAGCCATGGGTGCATCCAAAGGACTATCTTGCATAGTCTGTAAATACCATCTAGGTAGCTGTCTAGCATCCTGGCTGTGTGCAAGCTCTTGCTGAATTTCTGTTTCAGCATGATGCTGAGTATTCCGATCAGCCAATGGCTGAATTTCTGCACTTTCCATAGGAGCAGCTGGCTGAACATTAGGTTCATTTTGTGAACCTCCAGCTGAATCACCAAAAGTAATGGGCAGCAGCCCTTCAAAAACATCACGGGCAGCCTGATATGTGTCCAAACCAGCCAAGGATAATTCTGATTTTTCATCAAAAACAACATCCCTGCTGACAAAAACCTTCTTCGTAACGGGATCATAGAGTCTGTAGCCTTTGCTCTCATTGCTATATCCCATAAAAATGCACTTAACAGCCTTGTTGTCCAATTTTCTTCTAAGTACCTGTGTAATATGGGCATAGGCAAGACACCCAAAGGTACGAAAGTGACCAACAGAAGGTTTACGGCTGTTCCAAGCCTCAAATGGTGTGATGGTCTTCAAGGCTTTGGTAGGGCATCTGTTCAAAATATGGCAAGCACACATGACTGCTTCCATCCAAAAACTATGAGGCAAGCTCTTTGCCTTCAGCATACATCTGGCCATCTCCATGAGTGACCGATTTTTCCTCTCTGCTACCCCATTCTGCTGTGGAGTATAAGCTGTAGTATACTGATGTACTATGCCCTTCTGCTGCAAAAAAAAATTCAGCATAGAGGACATGTATTCCCCCCCTCGGTCCGAACAGAGAGTCTTAATGTGGCATCCAGATTGGTTTTCAACAAGTGCACTGAAAGCCAAAAATGCATCATACACTTCTGATTTTTTTTTCAAACAATAGACCCAGCAAAAACGTGTGAAGTCATCAATGAATGTCACAAAATAATAACAACCACCCAATGACATGGTCTGCATAGGCCCACAAACATCTGAATGCACCAACTGCAATCTGGTTGTTGCCCTGAAAGCAACATCACGAGGAAATGAGAAACGATGCATTTTCCCCAAAATGCGTCCCTCGCATAAGTGCTCAGGAGGTCTCTCCAAGAGAGGTAAGCCATCCAGCATCTGAGTACGCTGTAAAAGCATCAAGCTGCCAAAGTTTACATGCCCTAAACGAGCATGCCATAACTCCGCCTGTATCATAGCAGGAGTAAGAGTGGATGTCAAGTATGCTGACTGATCTACTGAAAGAGCATCCAACTCATATAAACCATGACACAAAGATCCTGTCAAGACCAAAGTCATGCATTCTTTTTCTCGAACCATGCAACGGTCATCATCAAAGGTGACCTGCATACCACAACGTGCCAAAGAAGAAATAGAAAGCAAATTCTTCTTTATTCCAGGCACAAACAAAGCATCCTGCAGGCGGAGAATAGAGCCATCAATGGCTGTGAGCTGAATCTCCCCAACACCACGAACAGGGTATGATGCATTATTGGCACACTGTACCGATTTCCCAACGGGAGGTGCACTAACTGAAGCAAACAAATCTCTGCGAGATGTGATATGTCTAGAAGCACCACTGTCAAAGAACCAAGTGTCAGCATCCTCTGTAGAGCTAAGTGCTCTATCGGCCCAAGAGATGTCATAACTGCAAGTGTAAAAACAATAGTCCCTGTCCACAACAAAGGACGCGAACTCACTAGCAGTGAAAGGAGTAGTAGAAACACACATTCCTGACTCCTTCTTCTCTTTGGCAATGCGTTTTCTGCACTCAGTGATATAGTGGCCGGGCTTCTTACAATAATGACATTTTCCTTTCTTTGGTTGCGTCCCCCCTTGTGACTGATTCTGCGATGTGCCCGAAGTGCCAGAACTCTGTGGAGCATTTTTAACCTTGCTGTTCTTGCCTTTCTGTCTTGCCACAAAAGCCTGCTCAGAGACTATAGCATCCACACCACTATTTTTCCGTGTTTGCTCCTCCTCTAGAAGCAAGCTAACCAGCTGAATAAAAGTGAGTGGGTGCTCAGCAATCCTCATGGTGAGGTTCAATGCAGTATGAAAAGACAAGTACGAAGGAGGTAAGGAATTCAAGGTGGTGGATATCAACTGTGCATCCGAAAAATACTCATCTACATTCATGAGTTGCTCCCTCAAGTCCTGAATCTTGTTTAAGTGATCCTGCATAGAATCACCTTCATGCATCTTCAGAGTTTCCAACTCTTTCTTCAAAAAAGAGATCCGAGTCTCATTCTTTCCTGCAAACATATGCTCCAAAGTCAACCATGCATCTCGTGAAGAAGATGCCGAACGGATATGAGGTATGATGGACCGGTGAACTGCCAGAGCAATCAGCGACAAGGCCTGTGCATCACGGGTATCCCAAGCTTTTTGAGCTGTAGTTCTTGGAGGACGTGGCTGAGGTGGAGTGGGCTGAGGTCCCCGTTGTCCACGTGCGCCATGGGGAGGAGGAGTAGCGGGAGCTACAACTCCCGGCCGAGTTTCCTCTCCACTGACATAATCCCATAAATTCTTGGCCACTAATACATTTTTCATCATGAATGACCAAAGGGAATAGTTGTTTCCGTCCAGTCTGTCCTCCTTGGATACATACGTAAAAACATCACCTCCCTGATTTGCCATGATGACAAATTTCCAAAGACAAAATGAGCAATGTCAAAGCAGTACGAACTGGAAATCTGCAAATTTCCAAAAATTGCAGCAAACACGTTTCTGCAATTAATGTGCAAGGGCGTACTCTATCAGAAAACTGTCTTTTAATGCACGCTTCCCAAGGTGCAAACAGTGCACTGCATCACTGTTATCTCAAAATCCCCAAAATTTTTGCCAAAATTTCTGTCAAAAACAGTCTTTCAATGACTGTATCAGCAGTTCAAATGCAACTGTCCTCCAAATACACAAAAGCCCCAAAATTTTTGACGATCCGGTCTAGAAATTTGCATGAAATTTATCCCCCCACTTGTTTTGTGCTTGCCGCGTGTGAACCTCCGCTTCCAGAACTGTGTTCTGGGCTGAAATTAAAAAAATTTGTTGAAAATTTTACCTGACGTGGAGCAGACAAGCGTGTGCTGGTCGGAGGGCAGTTTGGCGGCACAGGTCAGGCTGTTGCGGTCGTCAGACGAGCAGGCTGCACGTGGTCAAAAACGGCGGGCAAGACGGGCGGGCTGATGTCAGACTTGACTGACGAGTCTGACAGACGACGTTGCTGACGCTGACGTTTTAAAACGGTGGGCAGGCGGGCTGCGCGTGGTAGGTCGTCTGGCGGGCGTCGTCTGACGAAGACTGCGCTGTCGAACAGCACGCGAGCTGCTGACGTGAGCGAGACTGATGTCAGTCGTGACGTGACGAGACTGATGTCAGGCGGACTAACGAGACTGACAGAGTTTGACTGCAGGCGGACACTCGTGCAAAGGTTGCGCTCAAAGGAACAGCGCCTGGGCAAGGCGCATGCAGGTACAGGTGGCGTCTGGGCAGGGCAGTGCTGCGCGCTGACTGTTGGAGCTGTGCGCAGGGCAGAGGAGTCGTCTCGTGCTGGCGGCTGGAGCTGACGGCCTGGAGCTGAACTGGCGGGGATTGCTGGCTGCTGACTGAGGACCGCTCTCATACCAAATGTGAGAGCAGAGGATCAAGGTACAGCAGAGATTCAGTAGACAGTGTGAGAGTGAGAGACAGAGTTGAAGCACGACACCCAAGAGAATTGACTGAATGAGTGTGATCTGAAAGTACAAAGTACAACCCTTAAACCTTAGGGTTGTAGAGGGGTGTTCACACCCGACACACACTAAGTGCCCAAATGTGTGTAACATAAGCACATAAGTACATACGACAATAAGACCATAAGTCTGGGGGAAAAAACCTCTCCTACCGAGAGTAAAAAGTGCCCCAGTGTCCTACTGATCACCGACACTCCCATATGAGCGTAGGCGTAAGTAAGGCGTGAGTCAAATACCCAACACTCTGTTGTTGTTGGCGCCCAATTTCCAGCCTGCAGCCCACCTCCATCTGCTGTCCAGCCATCATCGACTGCAGCCACATCATCTTCAGCCTGTCCATTGCTGTAGGCGACAGCTCTCAGCTGCTAGCGACTGCTCCAGACTGTCCCAGACTGCTGTTCAGCCTGCTGTCCATCATCTCCAGGGTCAACCAGCCTGCGTTTTCAGCATTGCAGGCCCTAACACTCTCAGACACTGTTTCAGCCTGCTGTTTACAGCAGACTATGCACAGTTTCCAGTCCCCCGATCGGTGGTACACTGCTGCGTTTACCAGTTTCCAGACTCCAAACTGCAGCGTTTTGGTGATCAGCCTGCTGCCATTCACTATTCAGCACTCCTACACTCCGACTGGTGGTCACAGACTTGGGATCCGTCTTCGGTGGACGTCACACTCCGACATTACTTTGCCCTTGAGCACACTGTATACTCTTGCATTCATTTACAGCATTCATTCACTTCAAAGTTGTGTTCTCTCTCTCCCTTCTTCTGTTTGTGTTTGAGTTTTGAGTTTTGCGTTTAGGATTTGAGTTTTGCCCTCTATGTCTGTGTCTGTGTCTTTGTGTTTCTATCGTGGTCGTACACTCTGTGTGTCCTCAGTGCAAACCCTAGCTGTCTTCTTAACAGTAATAGCCATACAGCCTCTCTAGCTTCTCCAGTAGTCACATCATCCTAGCCGTTTATTGCACTCTACTTTCCCTTCCAGCCATGGAAACTTCCTCCTGCAGAGTAAAGACTTGATAACTATGATACTTCAGTTGCAAAGCTGATGAGTGCCGGCGGTTGCTTGTCCAACTAAATAGTGCCGAGTAGGTGATGATGGGCACGGACCTCTTGAAAGCAACCTTGTCCACCTGCTTCCTCAACTTGGCCATATGCTTCACGTATTGCGATGCCGACGTTCCTCTTTAAAATCACATGCAGCACCTGTTTTATATTTTTTGTGCATTCTTTGTTAGGTGCGCTATTGTGCCTAATGAATCTTGCAAATGGGCCCACCAAAAACGTAATGGAATGTGTGTGTGTGTGTGTGTGTGTGTGTGGATGAAATGATGTATTAACATTTACAGGAGGCTAGAATGACTCATGAGACCATAAGTTACTTCATAAAATAGTACAAGCATTTGGAGATAAATACTATAATATAAAGAAATTTGAATCTGGCATTGGCTAATGTGATACTCCTCTGTCTTCGGCTCTTGGTGGCAGGCCTAGCATATGTGCTTTCCTAGAGTGGTGGATGTATATCTACTAGTCTCAATCTCTAGTTGGTGTGAGGAGGTGTGCATCTGAGACCGATAACACATTTAATCCATGTGATAAGTGAGTATCCATATATCTCATGCATATAATAAAGTTATCCTTAGTGGTGCAAAGAAAATGGTCTTTGTGCAAAACCGGTTTTTCTTAGGGAGTTGCTGCCAGATAGGTCTAGATTCTTTGGTTCCATATGAAGAAGAGGAGTCACCCTTTGATTGGCTTGCCTTCGCATCTTGCGACTTCTTGCCGCTAGTGGTTTTCCCTCCCGAAGAAGAGGCAAGCAACCCTCTCTGCCCCTGAATAAGGCTGTGATGAGGATCTCTTGTGGACTTGATCATGCAGCCTTGCATAACGCAAGAACTGGCACTCAAACTCGTAGAAGGTTGGCAATCGAGGTTGGGAGATGATGTGTTGAATGAAATTGATCGGGCAACTTATTCAAGAAGAATGTAACCTGATCGTCATCTGACTTTGGAGAGCCAGTAGTGGCGAACTTGGCAAGTAACCGCCTATATTCAGCCAGCTTGACTTTCAGATCATCCCCTTCCTTAATAGAGAACTCTTGAAGCTCAAAGTCAAGATTGATCCACCGAGTACGATCACGAGCCGCATAGCGGTTGAGAATATTCAGCCAGCTTGACTTTCAGATCATCCCCTTCCTTAATAGAGAACTCTTGAAGCTCAAAGTCAAGATTGATCCACCGAGTACGATCACAAGCCGCATAGCGGTCGAGAAGGTGACTCCAACGCTCTGACACCACCAGGAAGTGCTGCAATTGAGAGTGAAACTCAGAAAGCAATCCCTACATCAGCTCAGCATTGGCTGTGGCATTGCAGGCTCTCCATTGACGGATGTAGTCAAGGTGAGCTAGTCGAGGGTCCAGCATAGGTTCTAGACCAATGACGAGATCCCAAAGACCTTGAGACCCAAGCACTTGTTGCATGAAATTAGACCAAGTGGTGAAATTTGACCCGTTAAAACGTTTCTTATCCGTGAAGGCATTCTTGGCCGTTGCAACAGGAGTGGTAGTGCTCGGAGATGGATAGTGTGAAAAAGTGTAGTGTGGGCAGGATGGGAGAGTGAAGTACACTTGGGAATGGGCCCCAAAGTGCCCACCAACCATGCAGGTTGTGTGCAAGGTGGATCCATAGGTAGGGATGGGTTGACTAGACATAGGCATGGTAGCCACATGAGGAACCCAAGGAGGTGGGATGGAAACACGAGGAGCAGAAGATGGGAATCCTTGCGTAGGTGTAACCCAAAGAGAGTGTGAAGACGCACCATAAGCAAAGGATGGAAACCCCTGCGTTTGAGTGGTCATGGGAGATGTGAAGCTGGGGATAGTGAGGGGGATGCCCATCACAGTCGACCCAGGAGTTATGGATGTGCTCATTTGCTGAAAGGTGAGAGGCATTGTGTTAAAGGGTGGCATTCCCCCTAACAAAGTACCATAGTGCAAAGAGGTAGAGAATGGGGTGGAAAAAGGAAAAGGTGCTCAGAGCGGAGATGGAAGATCCAACCCCTAGGGTGTGTGATGCAGATGTGGAGTGTAATCCAAGGTTTTAGAAAGATGATGAGAGGTGATCAAGGTGTCATATAGAAGAGGGTGGGATGGGAGGGAAGTGAGTGTGTGTGATATGCTCAAATGAAACAGAAGCTGTAGATGTACTTGAATTTCGTCTGCTTCGTGAGCCCCCTCTATTGAAGTTTACATACGCAAAGCCATCCGGATCCTGTACCTCAAAAGAAGAAACAAGCGAGGGTTTTGATTCATGCAAAACAAAAGAATTGTACAAACCTGACATTGGACCTAACTGAGATGATAAAGATGGTTTGCCAGACGTTCCGAATGCCGTATGTCCTCCATGATTGGAGAGGTGGCCAGCCTCACCAACCGGTCCGGAGGTGGTAGCAAAACTGGTAGGAGAGGTGTAAACATCACCATACTTGTTGCAATAGTACTCCTCAAAGTTCTCCTCTGTTGTCATGTTAGTGAAATCTGGTGAAGCTGAAGTGTCGTCCTCCTCACCGAGTCCATAATGCCGTCTCACGACCTCCAATGATGGAGAAGCCTGATAAGACATCATAGGAACTGGAGAAGAAGGTGTCTGGGACATTATGATTCGGTTACGAGTCGTATTGTGTGCCTCGCACAAAGACTAGCTCTCCACAATATCCGCAGGATACTCTTTACAAGAGCGCCGGCTCTGATACCATGTGAAGAAAACTGCTAGGGTTTGCACTGAGGACACACAAAGTGTACGACCACGCCAAAAACACAAAGAGACAGACGTAGACACAGACAGCAAAACTCAAACCCTAAACACAAAACTCAAAACTCAAACACAGAAACTCAAACACAAACAGAAGAAGGGAGAGAGAGAACACAACTCTGAAGTGAATGAATGCTGTAAATGAATGTAAGAGTGTACAGTGTGCTCAAGGGCAGAGCAATGTCGGAGTGTGACATCCACCGGAAACGGATCCCAAGTGCTATGACCACCAGTCGGAGTAACGAAGCGAGAGAAATACCAAACGTTGATCACCAGAGTGTAAGGAGACTGAGGCGACTGCAGAGGATGATGCCTGATGATGTGGGCGAAGCAACAAAACATAGCAGTAGAATATTGCAGTAGAATGTCGAAGTAGAACGCCGCAGTAGAACGAGGTGATGGCAGCAGTCGCGAAGGCTGAACCGCCACGTGGTGGAAGACTGATGGGGCTAAGATCTGCACACAAGGGTGAGAAACCTGCACGGGAGGGATAAGACTTAATGGGGGCAGCCTGTCTATTTATAGATATGAAAGGGTACCCCAAAAATTAGGGTTTTTTGGAGACAACTGAAACTCTCTCGGACTGATCCCCTTTTTAGGGTTTTTCATTAATTAAGTGTGTTTTGGGGCTGTTTAAGAATGCTAATCAGCTGAAAAGCATGTTTTAGCTCAACAATAGGACCCTTGAGCGAAAAGAAGCGATCAGTTACTTAATACATTCTAAAAACTGATTTTGTTGCACAAAAGATTGGTTAAAACGAAGAGGCAAACGAGCAAGGCATGCTTTTCAGCTCAACAATAGGACCCTTGAGCGAAAAGAAGCGATCAGTTACTTAATACATTCTAAAAACTGATTTTGTTGCACAAAAGATTGGTTAAAACGAAGAGGCAAACGAGCAAGGAGAGCCTTAAAGGCATGAACACGTCTGTGGGTCAATTCCAAGACAAAGGATAGTGATCTGACAATATATGCTATCGTTCCACCCATGTCAATGACTGCAAGAAGAAAAGAATCACTCTAGCAAATGTAGATCCTATCTAGTCTGGCCTAAGTGTTTGGATGCTGAAAAGAACAATAACTATATCTGGGTTGTGATGGATACATCCAGGACCACATGTCATGTTTCAAAGACACAGCTGCTAGAGCATCCCAAAGCCTGTTGCTCAAGACCATCCATGACCGAATGCGGAGAAGACGCTTGATCCCTAGATACATATGCATTAAAATCACCCATGACAAAGCCTTGACGAGCCATGGCAAGGCAGCGTAGGTTATCCCAAAGCTGACAATGTTCCCGTGCAACAGAATAAGCATATACGCCCACCAGCCACAAAACCTCTCCCTCGTATAGAATTTCTAGAATCACAAATCTGCCACGAGGGTCCTGAGAAACCAACGATGGTTGAAGGGAAGATTTGACAGCAAACATAATTCCAAATTTATGTGGAGCACGACCACTAAAAAAGACTGCATAATCCTTACACACATAAGAAGATCTAGCCAAAGTGTGTTGTTTATGCTCCACAGCACAAAAAACGTCCCAATTTCCAACTAATACAACTTTCCACAACCGATACTGCTTATTACCCGAAGAAATACCTTTCACATTTCACAAAGTAATTCTCATGATAAATCACCAATAAGAAAAACTACTGAACCACCGCTTTCCCTTTCCCTTTTACAGAAATAGCTTTAGCTGGTTGCTACCTGGAATCTCTCCATCTCACTTCGGATTACATCTACAAGATCTTCCCTTTGCAAACCAACAATCGAAGCACAAGAAGGAAATTGTTGTTGCTGTGAACAAAAAACATCCCGAAGCGGCACATTTTTAAGCTAAAACACGCTTTTCAACTCATTAGCATTCCTAAACAGCCCCAAAACACAATTAAAGAAAAATCCTAAAAAGGGGAGCGGTCCGATAGAGTTTCAGTGATCCCCCAAAAACCCTAATTCTTTGGGGCACCCTTCAACATCTATAAATAGACAGGCTGCCCCCATTCAGCCTCATTCCTGTCTGTGCAGGTTTCACATCCTTGAGTGCAGATTTCAGCCATCAGTCCACACACACATGGCTGTCCAGCCCCAGAGACTGCTGCCACACCTGCTGTTGCATTTGCTCCTCCAGTGTGTAGGCGACAGCTAGCAGCCCATCTCCATCATCAGGCAACCTTCTGCTGCTGCGTTTGGACCTATTCTACACCTGGCGGCAGTTGGCGACTATATCCATAGCCTGCGTTTGGTGTCTCCTTCCCAGGCAATAGCTTTCTCCATCAGGTGACAACTACCAACCCTCTTCGTCATCAGTCCAGCTTGCGTTTGGTGCTCCAAGTCCTCCTAACACCTGTGTTTGTTGCATCGTTTCCATCCTACACTCCGACTGGTGGTCACAGACTTGAGATCCGTCTCCAGTGGAAGTCACTCTCCAACACAGTACTCTACCCTTGAGTATTTGTACACTCTTACATTCATTTGCAGTATTCATTCACTTCACAGTTATGTTCTTCTCTCCCTTCTTCTCTCTCTCTCTCTCTCTCTCTCTCTCTCTCTCTCTCTCTCTCTCTCTCTCTCTATGGCTGCCGCTTCTTTGCGCGCTGAAGCAGGGCAGGATTGTGCAGGCATTCATGCCCTCAGGCCCCGACAGAAGCAGCGCGAAGGGTCATGTCGCAGTAGCCATACCAGGACGCCATCGATCTCTCTCTCTCTCTCTCTCTCTCTCTCTCTCTCTCTCTCTCACACACACATATATATATATCCCCCCATCCCAGTCTATAAAGCTGAGCTATATTAATTACTGCAAAAGCACAAGAGTACAAGAGTCACAAAAAAAACTAAAGAGGCGACACAACAACTAAGGAAATTGTTGCATGCCAAGGGACTATCCTCTAGAGGAAGAAGGCTTTGCATTGAGCAAGATCCAGCTGCCAGTGGAGAAGCCCTTTCAATCTGGTCATAAGACTTTGAACACCAAAACTCGAATCAAATAAAGGTAGTCCAGGTGACCTAGTTATGCCAATAACCCCAGCTCTCTCTCTCTCTCTCTCTCTCTCTCTCTCTCTCTCTCTCTCTCTCTCTCTCTGTCCGTGGGATGAGTAGTATCAATTACAATAAAAGAATACAAATGTCCCAGAGAACTAGGAAGACAGTAGAAGTGCTGAGGAGAGTGTCATATGTCAAGGGACTAAGTCCTTCTGGGAGAGAATGCTTGCATGATGAACAAGAGTGAGCTGCCAATGAAGAAGACCATTCAGTCCGATGATACCGAACACAAGAATTAGAATTTTTTAAATATGCACAGGTTACCCAGCCCTCTCTCTCTCTCTCTCTCTCTCTCTCTCTCAGGCGGCCATGTGTATTACTTACTGTCTGCCACCTTTCTCTTTTACTTCCGCTTTTCCCCTACATCTTCTCTGCTGCCGATTTCAGGAATGGCAGCAAAGATGAACACCGACAAGTCTGAGAGCAACCTAACAGCCTGAAACACCAAATACATAGTCTGAAATATCAAATAATCAAAAACAGGAGCTTCCTTCAGTCCAGTAGAAATGGAACCTGCTGACATTGAGCAACTGATCAGAAACTGCATCAAAAAATTCAAGAAGGAAAGTGGAAATGCCCTCAGTACAGTAAATCCACAGCTTGTCAAGCAAATTAGGAAGTTGGAAATGGAGTGTTTATAACTTTCTGCAAGAGTTGCAACACAGGACAAGGAGATCAACACACCTAGAACAGGTTGGAAGAAGGTCACAGACTAGAGGAAGGCAAAATCCAGCCACATGTAATTGAGAAGCTCACTAAGATCGAAGAGGAAGTTCCCCATTTATAGGAGAAAGAGGAAAAAACCAAAAAAAATGTAACTTCTAAGATAGAAATACTCAAGAAGACACAAAAACAAATAGAGGAAACTTACATGGATACACTAGTAAAAAAAGGGAAATGAGTGGTGGAGCTAAAAGTTCATGACACAAAGGAGGAAGACACTAAGAAGTTCAAGGAAACAATGCACACATCAGCTTGGAGGGTAGGTAAGAAGCTAAATAAGTAAAATGGAATTGGAGAAAGCTCAAAAGAACCAGCTCTTACCTCGCAGAGATTGAAACATCCAACGTAGAAAGTGACTGTTTAAAATGCCTAGATGGATCTTTTGATATTGTAGTCCTATCCCGTAAGGATAGATTGATCTTAGAGTTTAGCTTTACTTTTTCTTCTTTATTTTTCCAATTGACTACGCCTTTTGGCACCCGATGTGGAATGTACAAATGATGATTAATGTACTTGATTTGTCCTTTAGATCAGTAATGGCCTCCACGCAACATTAATATAACTTTCTTTCTCTCTCACACATATTTAAAAATTCCCATGAATTCCTTAACCCGAAAGTGCCATCTGAAGGTCAAGCTTAAATATAAATTGTGCATAAAAATAGCCTAAAAATCAACATTGTGTGTTGTATCATAGCTAGATAGCAAGAAAAATACCTAGTTCTTGTTGAAAGCCTGAAAGTAACTTGATGCTGGAGCCTTCTTTTCCTTTAAATTTCAGTGCTCTGTTAAGAGAACCAAACCACAATATGGAAGGACTTAAAGCTAGCATAAACCTCACAATGAAAATCAAAAATAAAATTACCCGGTGCTAAAGAGTCGAAACAAGGCTAATGCTTCTTTTGAATCAACAAATGGCTCTTTTGCTTCCTTACTTAAAGCCCTTTCCATCCCAGAACTGCAAGCATTTCAACACAAAATATTGTTGAACATTGTTGTTGGCATCTACACAAACGGTAGAAAAAAGGAACAATCAGTCAAAATAAAGGTGCATGATATGCGCATGAACATTGTTGTTGGTATCTGTACAAGTTTTGGACATTCTGAAAAAATGCTAGAATGGGTTTTTTTCTTTTAATTTATACTTACAAAAATACGCTAACATAGAGCCTTCTCCTTATACCTCCATTTATGTAATATAAACTTGGTTACATTTAAAATGATGGCTAACACCTACACAACAAGTCAAAAAGAAAAAGAGAGAGAGAAACATATATTAGTATCTACCTGAGGCTGAATTAGCCTATGAGACAAATCAATATACAGCAAGTCCATATCTTGAGTATGATGTAAACTCTAAACTCCCAAGTCTAGTCCCTGTAGAGAGTGATACAAGCATACAATCGTGATGGTATGGCAAGATGCATTATGCCTCTCTCCTTCACCAATCTATGATGCCATGCCTAGATCTAAGCAATTTGTGCCTCATATGGTCGTGGTGATTTGTCTTAAGGTCGTTTGCATCTCTTGGTGGCCCTAGTTTCCAAGGCTCTTTGTAACTATGAGCCCTCACAATGAGGTGGGTAATATGGGAGGAGGGGACTGTGGCACACTAGCAGGCCTGAGGCACTTAAAAAATGTGGATGGGGTCTCTAGCCCTACATTTGTAGAAGACACACTCGACGCATCATGTAGCTTTGTGTGTGTGCGCACGCACACGCATGCGCATGTGTGTGTCATTGCATATTCAAGCACTTTATGTTTTGTCCCACTCCACATAATCTCCAAATGTGTGTTACGGAGTGGAAGACTCTCCAAATTCAACATGGACTATTGTGTTGCATCGAGTCTGTTTACTTCTACACCATGGATTAAGGGCAGCAAACTTCCATTGCTTTCATTTCTCCATCATCATCTTTGCCAAAAACACTCATCAAAGGCAAAATTGGGAAAACTGATGGTTAAGACAGAAAGATACCTTAAGCTTCGACCATCAACATTACAACTTGATCTTCTTCTTTTTTGGCCAAAACAAAGTGTGGCTAATTATATTACTTAGACAAAAATACAATGAAGTACAAGTGCTCAACAATCTAGCAAAAGCAAAATGCCAAACAATCAAGTATATACAAGGCCTCTCAGAGCCGCAAAGCTATAATGTTGAACTAGGTCTAACTTGCAATCACTTAGTATAGAAGCATGATGTGCTAAGTGGTAAGCAATGATATATAGTGCAAGCAAAGTGTAAAGTGATGTACAATACAACACCCACATAGGGATACTCCAGAAAAGGAGGGGGGTGGATGGGTGGAGTACTACATGACTAGATGTATGATTGAGTAATGATACAATAACATTGTGCATGCCATCCTCCCTAGCTCCACTGGTCAAGATCAGTGGTATAGTAAGTCATACACCCTAACAAGAGAATATATGGGCAGCATCTAGATTGAACCCTCACCTTTGTCATGTGTTGCTCATGTCATCAGCATATCTCCATCATTTCTTTGTGGTGTCTTGTGTCTAATAACCCTACACTCTTGATCAGCATGCAACTCTAATCTCCTCTGTTCTTTGGACTGTCACTCTCTTTGTGTAGATGCAATATGTGTGATTGTTATTTAGGAAAAATCTATGAGCTGTGACTATTTGGGGCCTCTCTGCATGGTGCCTAACAAGAGTAGTGCTGTGCAAAGCCTCTAGATCTCAAGTAGGAACTGGCCCAAGCATCGATAGTCTGGGAACCCCATGACTAGTCTCAGGGAGGTGTCACATCTGCTATTTGGCCCCTCTCTGCATGTTGCTCGACTAGAGTAACCTTGCGCGGAGCCTCTAAATCTCAAGTAGGACTGGCCCAAGCACCGTTGGTCCAGGGACTCCATGACTAGCCTTAAGAAGTGTCACATCTAAATAGTGTGGCATATCTCGCTCGAACTACAGTATAGACCATGCATCTACAGATGTAGTCCTCACTCTACACCTCCTAACATAATCTACAAATCCTCTCAACTCTACTAATGTGGGCTACTCTCCTTGTCTCAATCTCAAAATGATGAGAGGAGACACTAAGCTAACCAATGGCTATTCGCATCTCATGTGGCATGTATATGTATAGGTATCTAGGCCTCTCAATGAAACTATCTGTCATGGTCCTCATGTAGTCCCTATAGTATGATATCTTTGGGGGGAAGTAAAACCAACCTTCCTTCAATGGATGGGAGGTAATTCCTTGATTACAACTTAATTACAGCACCAAGCATTTATTGCAAAACAAAATATACAAATTTACCTACTAATCTTTAGACAATGGACACCCGGTTGGCCGCCCCTTTTGGTATTTCTTTAGCTTTATTGAAGTAGAAGTTTATTTGCAATGGGATTCTCCCGATCCCCTACACAATCCAAACTCCCCTTGTTGTCCAAAGTGTATATCAGAGCTGAGTTCATTAGCTCAGCTCAGAATTGCTTTGTTCAACCTTCAAAAGTGTCTGCCCCTTGTACCAGAGGTCCGTCAACTCCCAGTGTGGTGACAATTGCGCCCTCTACAAAGCAACACCCTGAGCAGCCCTCGTCAGTCAGCCTGTCTGCCCGTACCTGCAATGCGCCACCTTGAGGCGATCATCCTCGCCAATCTACTTGCGCCGCCCCTGATGTGCTACCTACGCCAACCCCTGGCCTGTCTCCTGCGCCCTGTGCCCTGTGCTGCGCTGCCACACCCTGTGGCCTACGCCACGGCCACCAGCTCGATTGGTCACATTGAGGTTTTTTTTAATAATTAATTTAAATTTTTATTTTTCTATTCCAGATTCATCTCTGGAAAAGGACATTCTACCCGAGCAGGCACAGAAATCTAGATACATGTCTGGGACACAATTGATGCAAATTTCTTGGCAAATAAGTCAAGAATTTTGGGGCTTTTGGGCTTTATGAAGACATTGGCAAATGTATTGCAATCTCAGTCAGTAATAGACTGCTTTTGACAATTTTGGGACAATAAATTTTGGGGTTTTTGCTCATACATTGTTGCTAAGCATTGAATGCACCTTGGACTGTGTACATTACAGACAGTTTTGACAAAGTGTACCTCTGTGTACTAATTGCAGCAAGCTATTTGCTGTAATTTCTGGAAATTTTGGAGATTTCTAGGTTAATTTAGCTTGGACATTGTTCTTTTGCTTCTTCTGGAATTGATTATCATGGCAAATCAAGGAGGGGATGTATTTACCTATGTATCCAAGGAGGACAGATTGGATGGTAACAACTACTCACTTTGGTCATTCATGATGAAGAATGTGCTGGTTGCGAAAAATCTTTGGGACTATGTCAGTGGAGAAGAAGTTAGGCTCGGAGTTGTGGCTCCTGCTACTCCTCCTCCACAAGGACGTGGCCAACGCGCACCTCAGCCTATTCAGCCTGCTCTACTTCAGCCACTTCCCCAAAGATCAACAGCTCAAAAAGCATGGGATACACGCGATGCATAGGCTTTGTCGTTGCTTGTATTGGCATTCCAACGGTCCATCATCCCTCACATTTAACCTGCAACTTCTTCACGAGAAGCTTGGCTAACTTTGGAGCAGATGTTTGCCGGTAAAAATCAGACCCGCATCTCTTTCTTAAAGAAAGAGATTGAGACGTTGAAGATGGATGAGGGTGATTCTATGCAAGATCACTTGAACAAAATTCAGGGCTTACGTGAGCAACTTATGAATGTCGATGAGTACTACTCAAATGCACAGCTGATATCTACTACATTGAACTTGTACTTGGCTTTTCATACAGCCCTAAACCTCACCATGAGGATTGCCCCACAACCGATTACTTTTCTTCAAATAATCAGTTTGCATCTAGAGGAGGAGCAAACAAGAAGAAATAGTGGTGTGGATGTCATAGCCTCTAAGCAGGCTTTTATGGCAAGACAGACAGGCAAAGGCAGCCAAGTAAAAAATGCTCCACATAGCTCTGGGACTTCAGGTACTTCACAGAGTAATAAAAAACAAGAGGGCACACGAGCCAAAAAGGGCAAATGCCATTATTGCAATAAGCCAGGCCACTACATCACTGAGTGTAGAAAGCACATCGCCAAGGAGAAGAAAAAAAAGTCAAGGATGTCTGTTTCAGATGCTCCTTCCACTGCTACTGAGTCAGTGTCCTTTGTTGCAAACAGGGACTATTGCTTTTACACATGCAGTTATGACTCTTCTTGGGCTGATAGAGCATTTAGCTCTACTGAGGATACAAGTAATTGGTTTTTTGACAATGGTGCTTCTAGGCACATTACATCTCGCAGAGATTTATTTACTTCTGTTGGTGCAGCTCTAGTTGGCAAGTCTATACAGTGTGCCAACAATGCATCATACCCTATTAGAGGTATTGGGGAGATTGTGCTCACAGCCATTGATGGCTCTATTCTTCGCCTACAAGATGATTTGTTTGTGCCAGATATAAAGAAGAATTTGCTATCTATTTCTTCTTTGGTACGTTGTGGATTGCAGGTCATCTTTGATGATGACAAATGCATGGTCAGAGATAAGGAACACATGACTTTGTGGTCTTGACTGGCACTTTATGTCATGGGTTATATGAGTTGGATGCTCTTTTAGTTGATCAGTCAGTATACTTAGCATCCACTCTTACTCCTGCTATGTTACAGGCAGAGTTATGGCATGCTCGCATGGGGCATGTGAACAATGGTAGCTTGATACTCTTACAACGTACACAAATGCTAGATGGATTACCTCTTTTGGAGAGACCTCCTGAGCACTTGTGCGAAGAATGTATGTTGGGAAAAATGCATCGGTTTTTGTTTCCCCGTGATATTGCTTTTGGAGCCATAGCCAAGTTACAATTAGTGCATTCAGATGTATGTGGCCCTATGCAGACAAAGTCATTGAGTGGATGTTATTATTTTGTGACTTTTATTGATGACTTTACTCGCTTCTGTTGGGTCTATTCTTTGGTGAGAAAGTCAGAAGTGTGTGATGCATTTTTGGCTTTTGTAGCACTTGTTGAAAACCAATCTGGCTATAAAATAAAGACTCTCCGTTCAGACCGAGGAGAGGAATATATGTTCTCTATGCTGAATTCTTTTTTGAAGCAGAAGGGCATTGTTCATCAGTTTACTACTACTTATACTCCACAGCAAAATGGGGTTGCATAGAGGAAGAATCGGTCACTTATGGAGATGGCCAAATTAATGCTGAAAGCAAAAAGCTTGCCACATAGTTTTTGGATGGAAGCCGTAATGTGTGCTTGCCATGTTTTAAAAAGATGCCCCACCAAAGCATTAAATAATGTTACGCCTTTTGAGACTTGGAACAACCGGAAACCTTCCATTGGGCACTTTCATACCTTTGGGTGTCTTGCATATGTACACATTCCCTAGGTACTTAGAAAAAAGTTGGATAACAAGGCTGTCAAATGCATTTTTGTGGGATATAGTAGTGAGAGCAAAGGCTACAGACTCCATGATCCTGTCTCTAAAAAGATGTTTGTCAGTAGGGATGTACTCTTTGATGAAAAATCAGAATTATCCCTTGCTGGTTTTAACACATATCAAGCTGCCCGTGACGTATTTGAAGGGCTATTGCCCATTTCATTTGGTGATTCAACTGGAGCTTCAGCAAGTGAACTTACTGTTCAGCCAACTGCTCCATTGGAAAATGCACAAAATCAGCCATTGGCTGATCTGAATATTCACCAAAGTGCTGAACCTGAAATTCAGTAAGAACTTGTGCACAGTCAGGAGGCAAGACAAATGCCTAGATGGTATTTACAGACTATGAAAGATAGTCATCTGGATGCACCCATGGCTGGTCATACTAGAAGGCAAGCTCGTATGCATGATACTACACATACCATGGAGTTTGTTATGGCAGCAAGTACAATTGATGATGAGGAACCTAATGTTTTGAGGATGCACAACATAGTGTGCATTGGATGGCAGCAATACAAGCTGAATTTGATTCTATCATTAAGAATCAAACATTGGATTTAGTGTCTTTGCCCATTGGGAAGAAAGCCATTGGAACAAAATGGGTCTACAAGCTGAAAAGGAATGTAGATGGATCCATTGACAAATATAAGGCAAGACTTGTAGCTAAGGGCTATGCACAGAAGAAAGGCATTGACTATGAGGATACATTTGCTCCTACCTCCCGTATGACTACCATCAAGTCTATGGTTACTTTGGCTGCCCATTATGGATGGACTATGCATCAGCTAGATATTAAAACTGCATTTTTACATGGGGAACTTCATGAGGAAGTATATATATAGCAGCCCATTGGTTTTGCAGTTGAGGGATCCGAACACTTAGTTTGCAAACTAAAAAAGGCTTTATATGGCTTGAAACAAGCTCCTAGAGCTTGGTATGCAAAGATTGATGCCTTTTTTACTCAGCCAAGGGTTTATAAACAGCTCATCTGAGTCTACCCTTTACGTATGTAAAGAGGGGGAATCCATGCTGATCATTTGTCTATATGTTGATGACCTTTTGCTTACAGGGACACATGCTAATCAGATTTCAGCATTTAAACAAAATTTGCATCAAACTTTTGAGATGTCAGACTTGGGTCTTTGCATTATTACTTGGGCATTCAATTCATACATGATGCTAGAGGTATTGGTTTATCACAATCAATATACTTTGGTAAACTTCTTGAAAAGTTTGGCTTACAAGATTGCAAGCCAGTCTGTACACCAATGGAACATGGACTAAAGTTGTCATTACATGATGACAGTGATTTGTTTGATATACACACATATACTCTAGCAGTTGGATGTATTATTTACCTATACAACACTAGGCCAGACATACAATTTGTAGTTTCAGCCCTGAACAAATATATGCATCAGCCATGCATGTCACATTGGCAAGCTGTTAAGTGTGTCTTTTGTTACTTGTAGGGTACTAGATCTCTTGGATTGCTTTATGCCAAGGAGGGACCACTGTAGTTACATGCTTCCAGTGATTCTGATTGGGCTAGTGATTATGATTCACATCACTCCACTAGTGGCGATTGTTTCTTTCTTGGCTCATCTTGCATATCTTGGCTTAGCAAGAAACAATCCACTGTTGCCACATCGTCATGTGAAGCTGAATACAAGGTAGCTTTCACTACCACAGTTGAATGTGTATGGATTAGACGCCTGCTAGCTGATTCGGATGTCTGTTTTACAGAGCCTACTCCTTTGTTCACTGACAGTCAAATTGCCATTGCAGTGGCACGGAACCCAGTGTTTGATGCATGCACGAAACACATTGAGATACATTATCACTTTGTCATAGAGAGGCTACATGCAGGTGATATCAGCCTTGTCTATTGTCCTACCACCAGTAATGTGGCAGACATCTTCACCAAAGCTCTTTCTCATAACAAATTTGAAGCATTTCGCAATGCTTTAAATTTGATGTCCTTTGGTGGCGGATGATCCTTGTACTTTTGATCACTCTTCACTCCAGGGGGATTTTGTTGGGTTTCACTCACGCCTATGCTCACAGAGGAGTGTCGGTGATCAGTAGGACACTAGAGTACTTTTAAACTCTCAGTACGAGAGATTTTTCCCCCAAACTTATTCTCTTATTTCATATGTACCTGTGTAATATCTTATTTCGTATGTATTCGGGTGTAAACACCCCCTTCAACCCTAAGATTTAAGGGTTGTACTTTGTACTTTTCAGTTACACTCTTTCAGTCTATTGCATTGGGTGTCATGCTTCACTCTCCACTCTGTCTACTGCACTCTCAACTAAGCTTCGATTCTCTCAGCCTCTCACATTGCATTTGTATTAGACCCTGTCTTCTAAGGCTGCTACTCATCAACCGCAGTTGTTTAAACTTGCATTTTGCAGCCAATTCCCCTACAACTATTGCATTGATCAATCTAACCCCTCTCCTACCAGTGTTTGGTGCTAATGTCAGCAGAGCAGGCCATATAGCAACCAAGTAAGACATCTCAACAAGCTAACGCCATCATGCAACAAGTTATGATTGACACAGTCATGTGGTAATTTGGGAGGCCCTAAACATACTATAAATAGACAGTCTTCCCTCCCACTCAGTCGATCTCCTTTTAGCAGATTGCATGTACCAAAGCTTCGCTACCCACACCCCATTTGCAAAGGACATCTAAACCAAAGCTACCCCATACTATCTACCATCATCTGGTGCCTATTTGGAACCATCTTCTCGCAGATTTTTCCTCTATTATATTCATCAGCTATCTATCACAGCCTAGTCTTTGCGTTTATTGCTTGGTGATCCTCAAAAGTTGGAATTTGGAAGAAAATGATGGCTATCCGTGTTCTCTTGCAGGATTGTGGTAGTGGTCCTGCTAAGAGAAATTGGAGCACGTGGGCATTGTTTCACACCAAAAAGAGAAATAAGTTGAAGACTGCTCGACTTGAGAGATTGGTTTTTTGCCATTGTAACTTGCCCTTGATTGAGAATTTGAGTTACACACTTAAGCCAAAGCAAGTAAATGTAAATAAGATTGACATAGAAGGTGAGGGACATTCCTACCATTCTAGAGGAGAGACACCTACAATATGCTATATGAGGAGATGTCTGCACCTACACATCAAACACAATCCAGGGTTGCTTCTTCCTCTACAGCTCCAGTGTGTGAGGAATTGAAGTGTTTTGATATAGAGAATTAACTAATAAATGGTGTTACTCCATCGTATATTTATAGTTATATTTATGACTATATATATTCTTATTTTTATACCTATATTTTTTGGATTCCCATTTCCCCATTTCAAACCAGGCCAAAACACAATTTCACAACTTTGAAACATGTTTCTATTTCGCCTTTTCCGAAACTCCTAGCAACTCTGGTCCCATAAGCCAAACCCTAATTTGGGAGGATTCACTCATCTATAAATAGACAGACTATCCACCACTCAACCCATCCTCGTTTTTGCATATTGTTAGCGCCCTGTCTCCGGTGTCTATACCCCTTCTTTAAAGGATATCTCAATTCGAGCTTATGTCCACCATCTTCCACTTGCATCTGGCCTTCCTCATCAATTGATGATCAGCACAAAACCCTCTAGATCTTACGTTTGTTGCCTTGGGACAGTCTACAGCCTGCTGGCAACTATTTCCATCCGTCACCATCCGTCTAAGAAGCTGCTGCACTCTGCATTTGCTGCTGCCAGGCGGTTTACTTCCTACGTTTGCTGCATTGGTGCTGGCATCATCATCCGCAAAGGCAGCATACTGCTGCATTTTGCAGCTGTCAGTGGTCATCTACCTGCTCCAATCACTTTTCAACTGCTGCCCATTGTCAAAGTTATCCCAATCTTGTTCAGTAGACTCTCCAGATCCATGTGCTATTGCTGTACACTTTCGAAGGCTATCTACTATGTTTCAAGATCCGTGAGAGTACGACACTCTCCAACTCATACTCTCTACCCCAATCCTAGAGACATGGAGTTCGAGGCTCAATATTCACCTTGCATAGTGTGTTTGCTACATTGAGCATTGTATTTATCCATTATCATTCATACATCTTTGGTGTTCATTGTCTTTGAGTTACCCTAACCCTACTAAGTTTTCAATCTGTGATTTATCGCACGATTGTGTTTGTTATTTGTAGACGAGTATTTCTTCACAACAATCACGACCACAAAGTCTGTCATATGACTTCTCATTGTGATTGGATCCAAGATTTCCATCATAGAGGGGCAATGTCACCATTGGTCACAACTCATCAATGCGTGTTTGAGGTGTGGGCACTATCCCACTTCTTCTGGAGACAAATTCTTCAGCTAAAGTCTTCTATATCCTTATCCTTGACTTAGGCTTCAATCTACTCTATGTCCTTGGACTTACTTCGGCTAAAGTCCTCTATATCCCCGACTTGGACTTCAATCTACTCTATGTCCTTGGACTTACTCAGATGGGGACCTGTGCGATCTTCACCCATGAGGTGGTGACCATTGAGCACAGTGTCACTAGAGGTGTCATATGGACCAGTATCCAAGAGGGCACGCTTTACAAGCTCACAACCCTTCCTACCCTATCTTCATTGGCACTTGCACTCTTATGACATGCTCATAATAGGCACCTTAGCTTCAACTCTATTCAACATGCATCTAGGAAGGCCAGTTGAGGGCTTACCAGACTTCCCTTCCAAAACTCCTACTTTACACCCTAGTTGTTGGAGGGGCAAACAGTATCACACACCTTTTCCCAAGACAAATACTAGAGCATCTTTTCCCTTGGAGTTGGTTCATACCAACTTATGCAACCCTAAGCAAACATCTTCCTTAGGGAAAGCCAAATATCTCATACTATTAGTAGATGATTTTTCCAAGTATGTATGGGCTTATTTTCTAGAATTAAAATATGAGGCGTATTACTAATTTTGTCAGTGAAAGACTTTTGTGGAGAAGCAATTTGTCATAGGATTCGAGGAATTCAAGTTGATCTTGGAGGAGAGTTTTTATCTAATGAGTTTGACAAGTTTTATAGGCAGTATGGGATACGGATGGAGTTCTTTAATACCAATACTCCATCCAAAAATGGCATTGTGCAGCAATAGAGTCAGACCATGTTGAAGACGGCCTATTCTATGCATGAGCACCAAGGGTTATCGCAACCCTTTGGGCGGAAGTTGTGTCTATCACACTTCATATACACATCAGGACATTGGTCAAATATGGGGGCCCAACCTTGATCACCGCAACAAATCAGGCCGTACATATGATTGGATGGAGATCGATGAAGAGGCCACTAGTACCCACGATTTCCAAGATGATTAGATATAAGGCATTAGCCCCACATGAGATTGTTAGACATGAGCTAGGAGCTCCTTCAATTGTAGTAGAAGCTCTTACCAAATAAATTTCCTTCATACCCCCCTTATGGGAGCTCCCTCGACATAGATATGCGCTTTTAGCCCTCAAGCCCTCACAACAACTTGTTCTCTCTCTCTTTCTTTGGGCCAAGAGGGTTGTCGTCGAGGCATATCACCGCCGTCGCTGGTCAAAACCTTCTCTCCAAGACAAATCTGCTCAGACGGAGCAACTGTGGAGCAAGTGTAGGCATATCACCGCCATTGCTGGTCAAAACCTTCTTGCCAGGGCAAACTTGGAGGAGGAGCAGGAGGTGCAGTCTATGGAACCGCAGCAGCACGGTGAGTCCGTCTTTGTACTTACTACTGACTAAAAGGGTGGCAGGTCAATTTGCAAGAGAGTACGACACGAATTTGACAGGTATGTCCATCATGTGCCTTCTTTGCTCCATGATATTTTCGTCTCCCAGAAGTGCCGCCCTTCCCTTACTCTTGACAATGTTTCAGCCGGAAGGCCCCTCGGGCCTCGATACAGGAATGGTGGCAGCATTATTTTATACAAACGGCAAAAATAAAATTACCGCTGCCTGTAAAACCCCGATACAACATACCTTTTTGGAGGTGACGCAGGTAAAGGCCTTACTCCTGTTGGCCCTTGAAGTTCATCCAAAGGGACATTCCTGCTAGCTTTCTGCCCACTAACCATGGAGTCTAATTCCTCTTCCTCGACCTACCTTAAAATAACATAAGAAAATAGCCTGAGACTAAAAGAGAGAGAGAGAGAGAGAGAGAGAGAGAGAGAGAGTTTATTTATTTACCAAAAAACGAGAGAGTTTATTTAATTTTATTAACAATTGGTTTAATTTTATTG